>NC_069135.1:50205304-50407804 GCF_026914265.1 Mya arenaria
CCTAAAATGTTCTTTAATCGAGAAGTTTACTTTACGAAGACCCTTTATATTAGAAACAATTTTCGGAAGACGCATAAACTCATTTATCTTCTTCTAGAGCTGACATACGTTAATGTATAAAAATACTCATTTCTGCAATACAAATCTACCAAAGTTTTAAATATTTTTTAAAACACATATTTTGCGTTGGTAGTTAAATCTTAATTACTGTCTAATATGTGTCTGAACGTCACGACATTGAAGAAAATGGTATACGTGATAATTCAGTTCACGAGTGCTTGTTAAAATTATACTTTTATCATTATACTATGTTAGATGTTTGTATGTAGAAAATAGTTTGCAGTTGGTTGATCCTAACAGTCATTTGCAAAACATATCCGAGCGAGTTTTTAAGTCACTCGTGCAAAAACTGCTTTCTTTCATAACGAGGTGAATTAAATTTAAAAAATCAAAACAAAATTCATTTACATTTTAAATATGCAAGTTAACGGGAGATGGAATATTAGGACGAACACAATACTTAAACACAAACATATGTAATTTCTATAAAGAAGGTAAAACATGTTAGTCTTCAAAGACCCTAGGCTTGAAATTTGATGTGATTTAATTATGATATATCAGCGTTTATATATTTTTCATCTCTCTTTGAACCCTAGTGTCCATCCATCAAACAAATATTCTGACCGCACACATTCCGGCTAGTCCAATGGCTTTTTTGGTCCTGGTGAGCCCTGAAATAGAACATTGATATCAAAACTAACATCAATTAAATATCAAGGCATTTAACTTTCTACTTTTCTTTATAAACGATAAGCATAGTCAAATAAAATATGTTCCTCAAAGTATATCGAACGCGCATTTCCGAATTTACCAATAACACGTGGCACCACGCATGCATTGCGCTAGACAGAACTGCGGTATGTTTTTTTTACTTAGATATAATTATATATATATAGTAGATTTTCAAGTCTGCAACAAATAACTCTTTTCCTGTAACAGCTCTGTCATTAACAATCATTAAACACATTGTAACTAATGAAACCGTCTTACTCTGATCATACGTCGGGCTAAAAACTCGTGTTTGAAGTTGTACTTTAAAATAGTTCGATATAACCGATGCAACCAGTTGTAACAAATGATACTGCGTAACCCAATGTTTGAGATAGAAAAATCAACAAAATCCAAAATTGCCGTTGAAACACACTTTTCATACTATACACGCCTGACAATAAACCAGCGGAACCGTAAGGCGTTACAATATTCAGACTTTTCATTGTATGGGCTGATTTTGTGCTCTACCTCATGGATGAAATGCACATGTTGTTCAATTTATACCTACCTTGAAAAATACTTATCGAGTTAAACAATTACCGGATGGTTAATGTAAATTTTCATCCAGAGAATGCCAATTCATACCGGTCGAACCCAAATTCATCCTTCATGGTCGCTCTAGATAATGTCAGTTGTCTATCATGTTTATTGTTGGTATTATGTCCTGTGTTGATTATATGTTGGTATTCTGGTGTATGTCAAAACCAATAAGCTTAATCCTCCAGGATGTCAGACGTTCAGGGGCATCTAACGATAAATATTGGAGCCAGACTTATAAAATTTACAACGAGTGTGTTTTATATTTTTGGGTTTATGCTTACAGGATTCAAATTCACATTTTAAAAAGGTATTTTCTGGGTTTAACAAAGTTTAAGTGTTTCTACGACGAAATCGAAACTTAGACTATAACACTATCTCGACTTCTTTTAAAAGAATAGAGGTTTAACTAAAGTTAATGAACATTAAACTCGACTAGTTGCGATGGTATTTATACAGAAGTCAAAACTGTAATACACATATTGGTGATATATTTATTAAATAAGTAAAGCAAATCACTTTGTCTACTATTAGTCAGAGAGTTGACAGACAGACAAACAGTTTGTTTCTGTCTAGTACAGCAAGTCTTTAGAACAGTTCAACAACCTGTATTATATGGTTTTAAATACCTGTTGTCTGAAAAGTATATAACGAAAGCCATGATTAACAAATTAATTTGGCAATACACAAAGAAATATATATTTTGCACATGCTATCATTAAGTACGCTTTTTATATGCAAAATTATGTGATCTTCTTAACGATAGGTAAACAATCAAATGTTCTTAGTACATATGAAATAGAAGCGCTCAGAACATGTATCGGTTGCAATGCGTAGCAATAGAGTGTGCAAGTTCTAGTTTGTATTTTTACACTTCACATATTGTTTAAACAATCTAATTAAATTCTAAACTGAATAAGTATGGAACAATTTGTTGCTTGCAGGGCGTGTACCCATTCATAATTAGAAACGACACACATCGAAACATAATTCACAGTGTTAATTTATCTCGAAGAACAATTAATCAATCATCGAAGTTTCTTAACAATAGTATAAATGTGTACGCCTCTCTTGGACGAAAAGGTCTTATTATGATTCTGCTCTGTGTTTTATACTCGTTCTATACAACCATTTGGTTATACAGAATATTTCGTCTATAACTATAAGTTGCTATATACGTATTGTTTCGTCTATATTTTCACTGTTGGTTCTTATTCATGGTCTTGGTGAAATTGGCACAGCTCCGAGAATAACCGTTTCATTTTAAAGTCATTTATTATATTTATTTCGTCGAGTGAGATAAAACTGATAACGTGTTTAAAAAGGGAAATCAAACTTTAGTACCAATCGATGTTAATTTTCTGTGAAAATTTGTAACATGGCATTAACAAAATTTGAATCGTGTTTCAATTTCCATACTGATTGATGCTATAGTTATAGCATGAGCATGTTACATAGAGACCCTGAACGCTTGAGAACACTTAAAATGCTATGTCTCGTGTGGCTGGGTAAACCTTTTTCATTTTACAAAGTCGTATTTCTTTCTGGAAGTGCCTTGTACCGACAAAATGGATAAATGTACTGTTAAGTGTTAACTATTTTCATATACTGAACATAAACATCCCTACAGGTAGACGATTTCTCTGACATCAAACACATGTTACGTATTTTAAGAGAAATAGATGTTTCATGCTTTACAACGACTTTGGGGGAAATCATTAGGCCAAGCTCAATATTAAAAGCTACATTGCCAATTGGTGTATTGGCAGAGTACCACATAGGCTCGCATACTGCTATGTTAAAGCCCTTCTTATTATCTAAGCAACGACATTAATCAAAGCGATTAAATAAACCTAGGAGATGCTCTCTGCTAATGTACCATAGCAAATGACTTGGTTGATAGCTAAAAGCTTTAGGCAACTCATCCCTATTCAATGGATTACCTTCACATTTGTCAGATATAGTTTTCACTAGCATATCCAGGGATGGTACGCCCCCTCAAATTATCGAACTGAACTTTTCATGTCAATATTGAAGACTCTAACAGAATAATCAACATCAGAATGAAACCTTTTACGATAAAATAGCCAAAAGGTCATTGAGGGGGTCTCGCACACCGGATGGCATGCTTAGAGCCTATTTTACATTGTCTAGGTTGCCCCCAAAAGTATCCGCCACTAACGTTAACTCCTTGATCCACTCCTGGGTGTTACAAACTCGATATCATCAAGTGTCTATTGTCTGGGTAGCAAGTGCATTTAGTCAGGTATTTCGCAAGGTGAAATAATGATCCATAATGAAAACCATGTGATAACGTATTAGATGTTCATTTAACCGAGGGAAATACTCGCATATATCTCTTACCATCATTATTCATCATTGATGAAAGAAGACGATCAAATGTACACGGTGAAACGATAATCCATGAAAACCATCATTAATTTAATTAAGTTTGCAATAAACAACAGAAAAATGGGAAACTAATCGTTTAGGACGCCTAGTATCACTGGGGTTAGAATGTTTTCAAAAGCGAAAGGCAAAAGGATCATCCCTACAAAGCATTATAACAAATAAATTATGCAATGAACAGGATTAAAACAAAAGGAAATGAGTTACCCTAGCATCAGCATTCACCATTGTAGCTTTTGGATCAAAACAAAGGCCATCATTGTAGGAATTGAGAACCCAACTATTAAATAAACATATTTGGCGATGCAAGTGGAAATAAGACTATAAATAATTTACTAAATTTTATTATTGAACGTGTGCTAGCCTTTAATTGCTTCATTCTTTACAAACAACTCTTTGTTAATTCAACTGTTTTTGATGATGCAACATTTTCCATACTTTCTACTTTAATTCAAAACTTCAGTTTCCAAAAACCTTTTAAATTAGATCATCATACTGATAAAACCGAAGTGTCATCTACGGAGACAGTTTATTGTTGTTTATTATTTTTGCCCGGCATTTCATTATTTCAAAAGGCGGTGGGGTTCTTGAAGATCTACGAGGAATATTGCCTGCGATCAGAAATATAATAATAAAATAAAAAATACAGGAACATTTTAGGACATGGAACAGGGAACCGCATTTACGAAAGTATGTTCTTACAAATCAAATAAATAAAACTTCTAGACTTACATGTCTAAGTTTAGAACGCTCCCATGAAGAGTTCATGCAGTAGGCATGATATAAGGAACATTCTGACAGATTAAATGTATCTTGTGTTTGTTTTATTTCGTTTAACGACGGCTAAATGATGGATATAACCGTCCTCAAATCCCGTTGTCCCTATGTTGATAGAGTGTGAACCCTTCCTTAGGCAACTTATTATGTCACCATTATCTGGGTCAACGACATTGCTGTCGCCACGTCCCTGCTGGTTGTCAGAAAAGAGAAATCAGTCACATTGTCCAAACAGGTTGGGAACTTGTGCGACGATCCATGGCCGATGTCATAGGGCCTTGCCACTGGGTTGGATACTGCGTCGTTATCCGGCAGAAAGACGTATAACACATTTCTGGCAATAGGTATGTGTTTCATAGCCATGGTGACAAAGTCAATTATATATAGTCTTATATTACTGCCGGTGTGATTTAGAAAAATACCCGGTGAAAGAGCCTTTTGAAAAGCAATGTAAGATTAAAAGACGGCAAACAAAGAGTGGATCGACAAACTATTTTCCTACTTTCCCTTTATTCATTCAAAATGTTTCAATATTTTCTTGAAATAACACAATGTATTACGTCTTTAATATAAAAAAATATTGGTGGCATTATCATTCTTAAAGGTAACATAAATTTATTTAACCTTTCATTTAAAAGTTATTTTATTCAGGACCAGCTTATGTATTTCTGGTCCGATTTAAGGCAATACTTAAGTGCTATTGATTTAAAGAACTAATATTAAACGGTTGGCTGGTCTCATCTGTTCTTGAACCGCCGTGCAAGAATCGTTCCCATACATTATCAAGCTCTTAAGGACCGAAAAGACAAGAACATAACGAGATTTAATGACACTGAATATCTCTACATTACCCGACACGGCTATAATTGTCACGTGATACCTAAGTCAGTCAAATGAATTGATTGGCAGTGCTCACTATTCCCTAATGGCGGTATTGTATATCAATATTGTATATATGAAGAGGATAAACCAGAGTGAATAATGTGTCTAGTTAGACATGATCGACGGTTGTTTTATTTCCGAATGAATAATACAAGTTCAGTGTACGTAGAATCGATGAATTACAAACTAACACCTCGATGGCAATAACGTAGATCTGTGGAATGGCGGGTGACGTTTTTTGCCTTAAGTAAGCTATAAACGCCAGTCTGCGTTTCGTTTTCTTAATTGAAACAGGGTTCAAACATCTATATCAAGTGTATAAAGAACATTAAACAGCCAGATTCTTAAATTTAATTTGGTAATCCGTGCCTTCTAAGAATATTAAATCCTGTTTATAAAATTTAACAACAAATTATCTTAAGATAGGTACGTTGAAGATAAAGTCCGTATTTGTCAGTCACTAAATCTGGGTTCCAATTTAATTACTAATTAAAATTGTTGAAGTTAAAGAAGTTAAAGTTAAATCCAGTTATAGTTTTATTTTCTCTTCAAAACATATAGTAATAATAATGCCTCGCTGGAAGATGTCTATAATTTCTTACGATTTGTGTTAAAATCAATGTAGTTTCGAAACCCACATATAGTTATTCCAGCCTATTAAGATATAGTGTTAACATCCCATTTAATACCTGAAACTACTGCATTTTGATATGACAGTTGAGGCGGGAGGGTTATTATCATTATCGTTTACACAATAATATTCTTTGCAAGTTAACACATCATTTTTAAAAGTTATCAGAGTTTTACATCCAAGCTGTCAAAATAATCAACTAAGCCATTTAGAGTATTTCAATCACGTATGTACATGATGGAATATTGAAATATGTACAGAAGAAACAGTGTGCGTGTGCGTGTGCGTGTGTGTGTGTGTGTGTGTGTGTGTGTGTGCGTGTTCGTTTTCTGAAATTAGAACGGTAGAAGCAATTGTACTTGATGAGTTATGCATAAATTTGCGTGTAAACATGCAATATGAACACGTTTTCCGAACAGATAATTCGAATTTGTCCCAAATTATATTTAAAAAAAATCTATGCAAGTCAAAACAGAGTTTTTCATACGCTGATTTTGGTTATTCATACAATGGTTGTATCAAAGTCTGATTTTTAACTATTCTTTTATTGATTTTACCAAATGATTCTATTACCATACCTGGAAAGCTGTGTACTCAAAGACGTCGTGACGTCGTACTAAATATTTAAAACGTTTCAGCTTAACGTCGAATTCATTTGTGGCTTCCTTCGAAACGGTGTTCAATGTTGACAAGTCGTATCAAATTTACTCTTTTTGCCTTTTTCTGAAAAAAAATACACAATTATGAATTCAAATATTAGACAATGCAGGATAAACGACGGCAATTCTAAGCGACAGGAAATTATACAAATATTTACCAAACAATCAAATTCAGTTCATAACCCCGATATCTGAACCAAAAGCTACTTCCAACTTTCTTGCATTCAAACATCTCACCAAAATATACCAATAATTGTGGATATTAAGACACAATGTTCCATTATAAAGATTCAGTTTAAATATATGTCTTTTGAATGAGGTCTCTTTACTCGAAGATTTACTTTCATTGCACTTGAGGTCATGGAAGCTCTCGACTTGAGGCAATAAATGACTAGTGATAGATGCAATTTACAAGGAATTAAAACGAAATCTCTCATTATTTGGAAATGTTACCTTTGTGAAATACTGCTCTTCTAATTTAAATTAAGGTTAGTTTTATATCATCAAGGAAAACATTGTAGAACTATATAGATGATATAAAATTTAAACAAAGTTTGTTTCTAAAATATGGTATATGCTGCTTGCAAGTGACCTTAAAGACTTATTTTTGTATGAAAATAATCTCTTCTTATAGTCAAATACACGTAAATTATATAAGAATTCAAGATATTCCAAAACAGATATGGCCTGATTGTAACCATACTCGCATCACATCGATATCGATGAACAATAAAAATGCAACGTTTATGTATTAAATTCACATACTTTCATTTTCACTCGTGTTTTTTCTCTCTCTGCTTTCTCTCCCTTTGTAAACGCTTAAGCACAATAATGAATACGCACAAGCCACACCAAATGACCGAAGTCACATAAAACTTGAAGTGTTTATTTTGGTCAAGTAATGGCATTAATTATGTCAGGTAATTATAGTTTTGTACAAAGACACAAGGTCAAAAACGTACAAAAATGCTCCATAGTTGTATGTTAGATGTAAAATAAATTTCCAATGCAAATGTCAAATGTTAAAAAAGGAGTGTATTTGTAACAAAATGCATAGAAGTCTTCTGGAATCGTTTCGCTGATCTTGTGTAAACCTGGTTTAAAAGAGCATGTACAACTAACGGTGAACGAGTATTTCCAAATAAGCCAATGATTTTCGTACATTCTTATATAAATATCAAATCTCATGGAAGGCGATAGCATACACTTCACTCGAGGGTAGTATTAGTAACTATCACATGAAATATTACGGAATAACTGATGATGCCTATAAGTAATTTCATAACGGCAAAGACACATGGGGTATATTTTTTTATTATTGACGTCTCAGTCAGGGCCTTTAATTATGTTCAATAAACTAACAATATGAACGCATGCTAAAAAATACGTTTAGAATTATAGGTTCCCCTTATATCCTCAAATAAATTCTCGAGATTTTGTTCACGTACATTCGACTGCATTGTCACTTAGACTGCATTACCGTACAGGGCTTCAAGCAACAAAAATAATCTGCACATTATCTTTCTCAGGATTTTACTTGTGGTCAGCTATTTTTGAGAGACGTCGCAATTCGTCAACTAGTTTTAAGGTTGGTGTATGATTTACTCTTATAAAATGAGAATGGTTTGTTTTTAAAATGTCATTCTTGTTTATACAGAATATGTTTATTTTTCACTTTGTTTGAGCATAAGGCGCGTGATAAGAAGTAAACATGCTTTAGACGGTTGGTATATTAATGTAGTTTATGTGAAATAAAAAGCGGATACGAGCGCTTGATGGCAGTTAAGAGATTTACATGCTCAATTTTTTTAACTTTATGCATCTCTGTAAACTGGTAGAAAAAGAAAAGAATGTTCATAGTCAGGTTAAAGCCCGATGAGAAACGGCCATTTTTGCCCAATAGAGTGTAACGTGATTTACATATCAAAGTCAGCTTGCGTCTGTGCCAGCTCTGTGAGAAGGCGTCGAGTCGGTCACTCAGACCAACTCTGTGAGAAGACGTCGTGTCGGTCACTCAGGCCAATCCTGCGTGAAGACGTCGTGTCGGTAACTCAGACCAACTCTGTGAGAAGAGGACAAGTCGGTCACTCAGACCACTTCTGTGTGTAGACGACAAATCGTTCACTCAGACCAACTCTGTGAAAAGGCGTCAAGTCGGTCACTCAGACCAACTCTGTGATAAGACGTCGTGTCTGTCACAACAGGTTTTACTTCAACGTTTTGACAAAAATCGCAACCATATTTTCATTGCATACTTTTACAAACATTCTAACCAACGTTGGTGTGGCCATTCTTCCTAAATATTAAGATATTTAAATTCATACAAAAAAGAATGATAATTATTAAGTAAAAAACAAACCTTTTTAAGTGCAACATGATAGGTCATTTTTGTTTTTAACCTGCTCCGTGACATTAAGCAAATTTGTCTAATTTTATAATGTTATATCGGTTTTCCATTTCCGCAGACAGCATACCCGTGTAAGCATCGCTGCTCATTCAGGGCAAATTGCAACAAATCGGATGCGACAACTGAAGGATAAAGGATTCGCTTGTAATAAAAAAATGTGATTTTACAGAATGGTTAGAAACAGTACAAACATTAATTTTGTTATCTACACATCGTATGGCCATTAGTGAATGCAATGAAAATGCAATAAACACGATGTTTTACTCTGAAACCTCGCGTATATTTGTAACATTCGTTAATTTACCGGAGAGCTCTGGGGAATATTACAAGGCATGAAACATTGGCATAATCGGTGCTATATTATAATCAATCACGATAAACTTATGTTTCATTTCAAACTAATCATATTTCCGCTTTACAATGCAATATTTTTTCCGCCACAGACTTGAATCATTCCCATACCAAAACCCTTTACAATTAATAAACAAACGCTACATTATCATATTATTATATGACTCTTTTTGCGACTTGTTTCACGTAAACATGCATTTTTCACACGGGTCCGCGGACATTGTACCTTTCATCACAACATTCTCTTTTCCAAAAATATCTACTCTTATATATATAGTTTTTCAGAAATTGCCCTGCGACTTCAGTATATGTTTACTTCGCTTTCGATATTCCCAACATAAATAGTTTTATATCTTATTATCACATTAAGGCAATCAGACGATATGTTTTGAATACGATATTTATGTTGTCGTTTACAAGATCATCAAATAAATTAAACCTTTGATTTAAGTGTTGGATCTAAACGTTTGAAATACGAATGAATGGTGTTGAAAAACAACAACATTTAACCGAAGTTATAGTGATCATGCCTAATGAACATGTCTTGATACAACAATTATTTATGTGTGTACTCTTTACGGCCAATACACGATGCTGGTTTTACTTTTTAACTGATAAATAATGGGAAACATAATGAATTTGCAAGCCAATGGATTATTCTAACCTCTGACACACAACCTCCGGCGTGCAACGAAGCGGATCGGGGCCCAATGTATGTCTTGAGTAATATTGAAGTACATTCGCGTACTGAACATTCACAGCTGGCAAAGAGCTACTCTGTGAAGCGATTATTTATATATTTAACTATAAACTTGTTAAAATGCGACAGGATCTTAGTATAACGGACAATCGGCGGGAGATACATGATGATCCATTGATTTCAGATACTCTTTAAGCTTCTACCAGGAAAATGATATAATACGATCATGATAATCTGAGTGCCCATTTATACCAAGTTTTGAGTGTCTGCGTACTCCGTATCACCATCCTGAGACCAGAGTACTCCTTAAAATGCCAAGCCCTGTAATATCGCGTACCAGTCGCTTACATAGAGCTAAACATCAAAAACAGATGATAGAAGATCACTTTTGATTAATACATAGTGGTTCTTCTGCCTTATAGCGATCATAGTAAACCGAAATTCACCCAAAAATATACAACACAAAGTCACTCATAGTCTTCCGGATTCAATTGCTATTTGGTTAAAACTGGCTGATTGTTTTGCAAGGCATTATGTTATCAAAATTGTTTGTCGATGGGTCAATGTTTATTGGTTACTATTAACCAATCAATTTGCATTGGTAAACTTTTCCTGCATTACACAAATGGACCAGCAGTTTGCCTCTCTATTACATTCTATTCATTTTCACGCTTATTGTAACGGATATGAAACTAATATAAAATTGCCACTAACACACGTTCTTATGATGGAATAATTCTTAATTGATATTTCTGATAACATTATGTTAAACATTTCAAGTATTTGTAATGAGTGTCATGAAGTGCTAAGTAATTATATGCAACATAAACTTTCAATTTTGTGTAAAATAGACTTTCGTAAATAAGTGCAAATATCTTTATTGTTCCGAAACAAGCGTGGGATAATGCTCTTTGGAATCATATTTTATTATCATTCATGCATTAACCACACATACGAACTTGTTTTCGTGTTTTGAGACATAAGTCCATAGCTTGTTCTTGAAAATATTATTTGCAAATTCCTGACGCTGATACTTTTATCTACAAATAACTTACATGTATATCCTCGAATATGCCATACAGTTTTTTGAAAAGAGGATCCTTATGCAGCTATTGCACGAAAAAGGCTGCCTAAGTATATCTCCTTTAGATTGCCTTGATTTAAAATGCTTCCTTTAACCATCACAGCAAGCAATCAAAGTTGTTTTACAATGTTTGCATTCGTTTTATTGGCGATTATTAAAGGATTGATGCAGCTCCGACATATGCAATGCTCTTAAACTGAAAACAGCAAACAGTTTTTGTATGGAATTAAAGTCTTCGATCATATTCTTTTTGTCGGTAAACCGTTGATAAAAACAAAGTTCTTTTTAATACTTCTGAGGCTCAGGCTCTGTATTTTAAAAAGGGAAAATATCTATATCTATATATCAGTCGAGGTTCTGTCAAAATTCATGACCTCGCATTAACAAGAGTTGAATATTTTTTCAGTTAAAATACTAGTTTGCGTCATATTTTAACAAAACAATATCAAGAAACTTCCAATAACCCACTGTACACTCATGAACCATAAAAATGATGGTTTTACACATGCTAGGCAAATCGTTGAAATATGACTTTCGATGTTCACTCGAGTGATATAGTTGCCTAACTTTTCTTAAAATTAATGTTCTCTATCAACACAGCGAAGCAACGTTTAACAGTTTTTATAAAGTTATAAATTGCAATGGAAACTAGGATTTTCCATCATAGAAAACACGAGATATTTCGAGCATAATTTGTTATCGGTCTGTTTATTGTTTAATTGAATAATATATTTTCCAATGAGAAATTACCACGATCGTTGTGGAACAAGGGATTTTTTGCATAAAATTTCGAAAATCCACTTAAAAACCAATTTTACAGAAACTGGATATTCGTACAACCACGGTAGGTTATCTATATTTCTTCGGAACGTCTGTACTACATGTTCATATTTCTTTCTTACTGTTCCTTGTACCGAAAAGACGATATAATGAACAGTTTGTTTACAGAGTATTTTTTATTGAAAATGAACAACAAAACAAGTCATTCATTTCTCTGACATTAAACACATTTTAAGAATTTGAAGATGAATCGAAGAAAATCATGTGTTAACAAATGAACTAAACAACAAATATTAGCCCAAGCCCCCTTTTTTATAGGAAATGGGCGATTTGCGTTTGGGCAGAGTATCTGTAGAACTCGCCTTATATTACCTAAGCAACGACATGAATATTTCTAGGAGGCTCTCTTTGCTAAGCTCAATGTGAACCGATCATCCCTAGACAACAATATAAACAAATTAATTGTGCAATAAACATGAACAAGGAAAACTAATTGCATAGTAAGCCTGGCATTATCATTCACCATTGGAGTTATGTGATCAAAACAAATGCAATCATTGTAGGCGTTGGGAACGACTAAAGAAATATATTGGATGAGCGGTTCACGAGATGCAAGAGGAATCTTTCTAACTTGAACAAGAGAGAATTTAAATAAAAACACTGATTCCTCGATAATTTATTTAAAGACATTGTGCATCTGAAAGTATTAAATGTCTTCATTAAAATTGTTCTAGCCTTTAATTGTTTAATTCTTTACAAGCAACTCCCTGTGAAATTCGATTGTTTTGATAATACAACATTATACCCTTACTTTTTTTTCAATTCATTTGTTTGCAACTTTAAGTTCTAAATATAAAATACAACCCTGTCATTCTTCGTAGACAATTTACTGTTTATTTTAACAATTTGCCTTGCCAATTCTGGTTTAAATTATTTGGAATCGATTCACATTCAAGTCTTACACGCCCTCTGTTATGTACTTATTATCTGGGTGTGCAAAATAATTGTCGCCAAGCCCCTATTTGTTGTTTAAAACGAGGAATCAGTCAAATCTGGCACGATGATACGTTGGCCGATATATTTATCCTAGAACCCTGTCCATGGGCGGGATACTGTGCCATTCCCCAGCAGAAAGGCGTTTTACACATTTCTGACAATAGCTCTGTGTTTTATTCCCATGGTGATATGTCAGCTATATATTGTCTTATAATTATGGCTGTGCGATTTAAACAAACGCCCGGTAAAAGGGCCTTGCAAAACAATTCAATGTCCAAAAGACAGTCAAAAGAAAGGTATCGAAAAACTATTTAGCTTTATTTTTTCATTCCCAATGTTTCGAATGTATAACGTCTTTGATATAAACGTACTGGCTGCATCATCACTCTGAATGGAAACACAGATTTATTTAACATGATTGTAATTAAAAACAGCTTATTTTTCTGGTCCGATTTCAGAAGATTTATTAACGCGTTTGACTAATATACTTAAACTGAACGGTTGATTAGTCTCATCTGTTCGTTAACCACCGGTCTTCCACTTAATCGACCTTTTAAGGACGAACCAGACAAGAACGTAACGAGATTTAATGGCACTGAATGCCTCTACATTACCCGATGCGGCTATAATTGCCACGTGATACCTAAGCCAGTTTAAATGAATTGATTGACCGTGCCCGCTATTCCCTAACGGAGGTAATGTGTATTGGAAGACAGGATACACCGGAGCTAATCATGTGTCAAGTTAGACAAGATCGACGCTTGTTATTAACAAGTAAATAATACGATTTCAGCGTTCGTGGAATCGCTGCGTGACAAACAACAGCTCAATGATGAGAACAGTTGTGACGTAGAATTGCAAATGGCGTTTCTTAAGTTTGTTATACACGCTCGCCGGCATAAGCCATGTAATCATGCATTGTATTTTGCATAGTAGTTATTTGTATGCATTGTATTGCGCATATCATTTGTAATTATTTCTTTAGTGTAGTAACAAACTAAGTATAAACAGCCATTCAAGTCAAGTCAAAGTCAAACACCGTTTATTCGCTCATACCATACACATGGCAAATGAGGTCATATACAAAACATATATACATACATGGCGGCAGATACATTGTACATTTTTAACTACAATTTATATGATACCCAATACGAGTATCGGAGAGACATTCACATTAGGTCAGAAAACATTTTAGACAATTCTCAATGAATAAGGTTGTATCAATAGTAGAATTATTACCTTTGAATCACTAATAAATAAGAAAAGGATTATCTTACAAGTGTGTGCCTAATTGAAAATTGATATATTTAATCGAATTTGGCGAACGAAATACTGTAAAAGAAGAGAGAGTCATACAAAAAACCCTTAATATATGAGAAAACCTATCCGAAACAAAATGATAGGAAGTCAAAGGGTTTTTTAATTCAATATTTTGTTTTTCTGACATGAGACATGTTAATAATACATCACAGCTTGTTTCTAACTAACATCGTATTACGCCAATATGAGAATTTTAATGTTTTACATAATTATAATAATTTAAACTACAGCACATGTCATACATATATGTTTGTGAAAAATCTGCAAATCGACAATGATTAACATATAACTACAGTACATATATTTACATATGTAATACATACATTCAAAAACTCAAAATAATGAATGGAAATTTTCAAGCAAATCACTATATATAACTATCAATTCACTATATTGTCTATAGTTACTTAATTTTTGAAATAATAATATTAACAAATCTATATAGATTTATCTGTGTTTGTTTACTGCCTGTATTCATTAGTTTTTCTAATTTAAATGTATTGGGATGTCTATAAAAGTAAGGTTTTAGAAACTGTTTTCTTTCTTCGTTTAAGAATTGACATTCAAACAAATAATGAAATTCGTCTCCTAGTTTGTTATTGCAGTGAGTACATAATCGTTCGTTGAGTGGTATTCTACGCCAATTGCCTATTTCAATAGGCATTCTATGATTTCTTGTTCTAAATTTGATGAATGAAAATAACTGTCTATTTGAAAATTTGGCGAGATACTTTTCAAGTCCTTTTTAACAATTCTATAAAATATACTGTTGCTTGCATTTTCCATATTCGACAACCAATCATTTAAAAATAAATCGGTTAGCTTTTGCTTTACATTGTTTTTTAACCACTTGTGATTTATTACTTCTTGATTAAGCCATAGGTTATTCAGGCCACATTTGATGAAAATCGTTTTAATGAAATATATCCAGGGATATTTTTTCTTTGTTACTCTGTCATCTAATGAAAGTGCTAAGTTGTATATAACTTTATATATCATTGATGAGAATTTTTCTTGTGTATTGTTGAATGGTGTTTGTAATCTTCCCCAAAAAACTATATTTCTTTCTTCTATATCGATTGATAAAGATTTCATGCCTGTTTCGCCATAGACCTTGTAGTTTGGTGTTGATCGTTTTAATTTGAGAACATATTTCAAGTATTTAAGTTGGACCCTTTCCAGTATACTATTGTTACCAAATCCCCAAATTTCTGCACCATATAACAAAATAGGTTTAATTGTTTTATCAAAGAGTTCTATACGTAGGTCAACAGGTAATGATAGGCGATTTGAGTTTCTTATTAGACTATACATTGCACGTGTTGCCTGAGAAGCTATATGTTTTTTGCAGCTAGCAAATGAACCGGTTCTACTAAAATAAATCCCGAGATACTTGTATTCGTTTACTACTTCAAAGTTGTTATTTTTGAATTTAAAATCATAGGGCCGTTGTCGACCTTTACCAAAAACAACTATATTTGATTTTGTGGTGTTGACTGTTAGTTTCCATAGATCACAGTAATTGGAATATGTATTAATAGCATTTTGTAGTCCTAATTCTGTCTCTGACATGATTATTGTGTCATCAGCGTATAATAAAATAAATAGTTTAAGGAACATATGCATATTGTCATTATGAGCAGGATCTTGAATATTAACACCGTCATTTATTATGTTTTGGGTAAAATAGGAGTGCAAATCATTTAAAAACAGCGAAAAAAGGAGCGGGGATAGATTTTCGCCTTGGCGGACGCCAATATTACTTGGAAAGAAGTTTGAATACTCTGAATCTTTCGTAACACACGATTTTATGTTGTTTTATATGTTCTGTATAAGTTGCAGACATTTTCCATTAATATTTGTCTTAATTAGTTTTTGCCATAAGCCTGATCGCCATACCGTGTCAAATGCTTGCTTTAAGTCTATAAATGCACAAAATAGTTTCTTTTTTCGGTTATTCAAATACTGTATTAAATGGTTAAGTATAAACATGTTGTCCGTTGTTGAATATCCTTTTCTGAAACCAGCTTGACTGCCATCAATAAGGTTATTGGATTCAACGTATTTATCGAGGCGATTATTTATCATACAAGTAAACAATTTACCAAGGCAACTTAATAATGTAATTGGTCTATAATTTTCCGGACGGCTAGGATCACCTTTATTTTTATAGATAGGGTTAATAACACCGGTTGTCCAACACTGTGGGACAACTCCTTTGTCTAAGATTAAATTGAATAAAATTACATATATATCTTTGAATATATTAAACGTACTTTTTATATGCTCATTTTTAACATGATCGATGCCACACGCCTTATTGTTTTTGAGTGTTTTTACTGCTTTTTCAATCTCTTCGACGGTTATTCTTGCATTAATTTCTTCGTTAATGTCATTATTGTGTTCGTTTTCTATATCAGCTATTTCTACATCTGGAGAAAAATTAACTTCTTTAAAGAAATTGTGCAAATCGTCTAAGCTAGCTTCATTTTTACTTATTTTTTTATTACTTAAGCACTTCCAGTATTTACGCGGGTCTTTGATTTTTAAGTTTCGTAAGTTATTAATATTTTTGTTTTTATCTTTATTTTTGAATGTATTCATCGTTGATTTATATAATTTGCTTTTACATTTTAGATTTTCCTTATTCTGTATATTTTTACGAAGTTTGTACATATTTTTAGCCCGGTGAAAGTCTCTGCGTGCTTGCTTACATTTTGTTCCGAACCATTTTGGCAAGATATTGTGTTCATGATCTTTCAATTTATTACATTTACTGGAATTTGTAAGACCAAATGCACTTTCGCACGAATTTTTGAATACATTATTTAATGAGTCGACAATGTTATCTGCGATTTCTTGAGTAAAAATATTTGATTCGGAGCATGTTTTGAGACGTTCGTGGATAGACGATACTTTTTGTTGATCAATACTTTCAATGAATCTATTACTTTTTGCATTATTCCATAAGATCAGTTTATCTCCCTTGTTGAAAATGTTTTGCATGTTATCCTGCATTTCGAAGTTGTATGTCAAACTGACAGAGTTGTGTGCATCGGATAAAATTGGGCAAAAAGCATTTACTTTAAGACAGTTTATATACTTAAATAAGCTTGATGTACATATAAAATAATCAACTGTACTAACGCCTTTACAGGTGAGGTTTCCTGTCATATCACCATGTGTTCGTCCATTCAAAATATAAAGATTATTTAGCTGAAGGAATTCGATAAGCCTACTTCCATAATTATTACTGGATTTGTCACTATTATTGCGTTTAATAAATACATTTTTCGAGTTTTCAAACTTACTAAGTTCACATAGAAACTCATCGTAAACTGCTTCAAAGTGTTGCCTTTCAGCAAATTCTTTATCTACAAAAGTTAAATCATCAAAACACTTAGTTCTGGCATTAAAATCTCCGAACAAGCAAGTATACTTGTATTGGTGAGAAAGCGTCTCAAGATCGCTCTGTAAATTTGAAAAAGGGTCCTCTATTGAATATAACGAATTTTCAGGTGCTAAATATACTACACCGCATAAAATATCTGTATCTGTCTTTACTAGTTCTTTACTTATGGAAAACCATATTACTAACTTACTATCAGTGTTTATAATCGTTATATATTTAGATATATTACTTTTAACTAAAACCGCAATACGGTAACCTATTTGTTGAAAGATTTTCAGTTGCATGCAACGTACGGTTTTTATACATGTTTTAATCGACTAGAAAATTCGTATTATATTGATATCGATTAACACTCAGATCGCTACTTAAACAACTAGTCTTTTCATTTTCATAATACAAACAATCATTATTCATGTAAGCATCAACTAGAAAATTCAAATTGTAGCGATTAACATATACATCGCTAAGCAGGTTATCCACCATTATATAAGATAAATAATTATTACGCAAGTACCAATCAACTAAAAAATTCATGTTATATGGATTAACATACAATTCGTCAGCATTAGCACAATAACTTACACGATCAAAAGTCTCATATTCATAGCAATATTCATTTTCAACAACATCTGATTTTGATTGATACAATTTTGAATCAACCTGATTTTGTTCGTAATAATCGGATGCAATTTCAAAACTATTTTGATTTTTGGTATCGCTAGTAAGTGGAATACATTCAGAATTGTTAGGGTATGAATTGCGTGCAGGAAAATAATCCCCTACAGCTATATAGGCTTTACAATGGTTATATAAATCATCAGTGTTTGGATAAGGCAAATTATACACAAGATCGCTGTTGCTACTTAAGGAGTTATAGATCAACAATGACTCTCCTTGCCTGTCCTAGTTTCGGAGTCCGTCTACAGCGGGTTGAGGTTCGGCGGGGGGGTCGACAACCAGTTCGATGGCGGCACTGTGGTCCACGTCGGTGATCTCTTCGGTCACTGTCGGGAGTGTAGGAGAGCCAGCGTCATCGATGCGTTTTGGGGCGGTTTCAAGCTCGAGGGGTGACACAGCCTTTCGTTTACTGTCAGTCAGTATGGTTCGGTTAGGGTTATCAGCGACAAGCCCTGCAAAGCGATTCGGAGTTTCAAACCCTGCTCGGTTGGCACATGGATGGTGGGTTTGGGATTGTGTTTGTTCCGAGAAGTAGTTCGGTGGGGTTGGCGGCCTTGGTCTTACGTCCGGTCGTCGGGGCACCGTGTTGCTGGAACGGAACGTCGGTGGGGGGCCTCCCATCGGTATATGGCTAGAGTGCTGCCTGTGTGGTTTTCTAGGGGGAGGAGCCATTGACGGATGGGGTGCAGGGGGGCGATGCTGGCTGTGGTGATATCCGCCTTGATTCCACTCCGTGAACAGTTGCCGGGACGTTCCGTTGTGATGAGCCTCAGACGTGGGTGGTCTGGTACCATCAAATTGGTTCCCAGGGCGGCTGAATGATTTCGTAGTAGGGTCATATAGAGAACCATTCACATAAAGCTTATCGCGCACTAATGACACCTTGTTCCCAGAATCGAGATACTCCCTTACAATCGGGTACAGTGTTTTCCTGATTTCTTCCACTTCACGTGGGAAATGCTCATATATTTTGTAACGTCTTTGGGTCTTATTTAGTATTAGCCCGGCTCGTCGTACTACCTCGCGCTGTGGAAATGATTCGAATGAGGCAATGATGGGTCTGGGACGTCCATTTGAAGAGGGTTGATTTGGTCTTCCAATGCGGTGCACTTTAGTGAATTTAATATTCGTAACGTCGACGCTACATTGGCTAGAAACTTCGTGACGTTCAGCTAGTTCTTGATGAAGCACTACCCGAAGGACTTCTTCCGTATTTTCTCTAGGAAAATTTGGTCCATTAGAACCTTGCAGGGCCTCATCTACACCAAAAACAATCAGGTCGTTCTCCATGAATCTACATTGTAAATGAAGACACCGTGATTTTAAGTCTGCGTTTTGTTGGAAATAAGTGTTTAGTTTTGAATCCATTTCTTTGTTATATGTGTTAAGTTCCGATATTTGTTCTTGGATATTCCTTTTATTGGATAAATAGTCATCAGCAATGTCACTAAATGTTTGGCAGAATTGTTCTACTTCTGATATTCTTGATGAGAGTGATTTGTTCACATCCAGGACGACTTCAAATTTGGATTTCAGGTTAGTGATATCATTCTCTAATGGCATAAGTCGAGTCATACTGTTTTCCATTGTAATTAGACGAGAGTTTACCTCTTTCAAAAGTTCGTGTACACTCGTGTCTTGGCTTTGTTGCATGTACCCTCCAAAACCGGGTGGCTGGGGGTAGTATGAGGGATGCGGTCCGGGGTAGGGTGGTATGAACACGCTAGGATACTGTGAGTGCTCGTGTGTTGTCCTATGTCCTGGTTGAGTTTTCGGGGTTCCATTTCCGGTAGCGATGTTTCCCTTTGAAGATTTTTTGGATTCTTTTTCAGACATTTTGCTAGACATATAGTTCAAATTATTAAAAATACTACACGTTTCCAGTATATTCCAGTGTATATGTGTATATATTGATTTCTTAAATATAGGCTGAAAATATTCTGGGAAACGCAGCCTAAAGTTTAGGCGGTATCACACTGGTACGCCATAATCCAAATCCTTTGTTTGTGCGCTTTTAGAGAAAAAAGGCTCAGAGTCACAAAAAACACTTTATCTTTAGATATTTTTTTCACTGTTCACTAGATCAATAGTTCCTATCTCTTTTTACAATAAATGTATCGAGAAAATCCACTTTTAACACTATTTTTTGACAATTTTAGAGAGCGTATTTAAATTGCGTTCTGCCGCCATTTATCACGTGACTGCACGTCCTCGTATCTTTAAAATTATTGTAGTTGCTCAAACTTCAGATATAAGTAATGCACATGTAGTTACCCCAAATGCATATTCAAGATAGAGGTTAAATATCGCATTTGAAATTTAAAAAGTTACTCTTTTAATGAAATGTCAGTTGAGGTGGGAGGGTTATTATAAATATTATTATTATTGTTATTATTATTATTATTATTATTATTATTATTATTATTATTATTATTATTATTCTAATGAGATGACCTTGGAATTTTGATATATCATTATTAACAGCTATCAAGTTTTTTCATTCGGGATGCCAAATAAATATACTAAGTCATTAAGAGAAGTGTTATTATGTTCGTACGAACATGAATCTTGAAGGAAAATAATGATAAAAAAGAACAAATACCCTTGCCGTATATTTTATTGGTATCTATTCAGAAATAGTAAAGAATAATTATACATAATAACATAAACTGTGTGTGTGTGTGTGTGTGTGTGTGTGTGTGTGTTGTGTGTGCGTGCGTGCGTGCGTGCGTGCGTGTGTGTGTGCGTTTGTGTATGCGTGTGTGAGTGCGTGCGTGCGTGCGCGCGCGCACGTGCATGGGTGCGTGTGTGTTTGTGTATGTGTTTGTTTGTGGGTGTGGGGAGGGGGGTGTGGGTGTCCTTGTGCATTATATGTTTCTTTTGCCTGAAAAAATGCCGTATCTGGACGGAATGATTGCAATTTAACAAACGTGTCACCCGTTCGGGTGTGCTTGAGAAACTATGTTAACAGGCGCAAGTGCTAAAAAGCGGGGAGGATGGGCGAGTGCCATACGGGTTATAACATAGACATGAATGCGTGTGTTGATTTCATTAATTATTAAAAAAACATTGTTGCGAACAGGGTGTGGAAACTTCGGGCCAATGAAGGCATATGTCCTGCCCGTGTAAACACGGCACAGAAATAATTCCAACTTGGTCCCCGGGTGTGCTGGGGATCGTCGGGCGATACACGATGGTGATTGTCAACAGGAGCAATTTGCTGGGAAAAAGACGTATTTAGACATAATGATTGAGCACTAAACTGTTATTATTCAGAATACAGTTACGAAACCTTGCACACAGCTGGGTAAACGTGTCCCCCGTTAGGATGTGCTCGTGAAACTTCATCTCTAAAACCCAAGTACCCGGAGGGGAGGTGGGGCCGACGGCGGGATAGCGGCCGTGTGTCATACGGGTTATAACATAGAATGCGCGTGTTAATTTCACTAATTCATTTAAAATTCATTATTGCGAACAGGGTGTGGAAACCTCGAGACAATGAAGGCAGATGTACTGCCCGTGTAACCATAGCACAGAAATTTTAACTTGGTCCCCGGGTGTGCTGGGTATCCTCTGTCCATGCATGCTGGTGAATGTCAACATAAGCAATTTGCTGAAAGAAAGCCGTATTAAGACATAATGTTTGAGCACTAAAACGTTATTATTCCGTGTACACCTACAATACCTTGCACACAGCTAGGTAGACGTGTCCCCCGTTAGGATGTTCTCCAAAAACCGTATTTCTAAAGTGTAAGTACCCGAGAGGGGAGGTGGGGGCGGCCGTGTGTGAGACCGTTTATAACATTCAAAATGAATGCGCATGCTACTACCCGTATACAGGAATGCGTCCTGTAAACGCCATTAATATGCCCCTCACATAAGAGTGCTTGGGCAAGCGTGTTCTAAGCGTTTCTGTGTCCGTGGCGCTCCAGTCGGGCGCTGAAACACAATGACCACCGTCGTAACTTTATGTTTCGTAACACTGTAGAATGCACGCGTGTGTCAATGAAGAGTGGTCAATGATAATGTCCAGGGCGTCCATATGTGAGCTGCCGGTCGTTGGCGAACACTCGCAGTTGCATTACCCCTATATGCAATACAAAGAATTTGAACCTCAGTACGTAAATAGCTAACCGTCTAAACGGAATGTATATCTGGTCGCATTATATACACTTCGACCCCTACATGGCGCAGGCAAACATTTGTTTTGAAATACATAGATAGACACAGATCTCGTAGCGTTTTGACAACGTACTGGAAAATAAGATGAGGCCTGACCCAAAAATCTAAGGGAGGTAATAAGTCGCCAAGACAGAGGCGGTCGGGGAGGGGGGGAGGCGGCTTTGAGAGGGGGCTGGATTGGCCGATCCGGGGGATTGAAGTACTGTTGGATAGGGCTCGACGATACCTTAACGAACCGACCGCGCTAGCCCCGTAGCTTGGACTGTCTCGGGTCTGGGCTCGAAATGGAGTTTGCTGTCCGGGCACTTCGGGATGGAAGGTGCCCGGCGCGCTCGCGCTGATGATCGCAGCGCGCACACACGGGTCGGTTTGGCCGCCGCACGGAGCTCCCTGCACAGTACATGGTATTTCACCCGTTCAATCATCCATAAAAATCTGCATCCGTCGCGCCAAAGTGGCGGGCCATCGTACCGGAAGTAGTGTTATCTCGAGAACAAAAAGAGATATTTCAATTATGTTTTCAGATTCGTTTTCAGAGTACTCGAGAACCTGGCAAGTAACTTTTTTCTAAAGCAAATCTCACAGAATGAACAAATGGGTTAATATGTTGTTGTTTTGAGCCACCCAAAAATGGCCATTCGCGCACATGCGGACGAACGCACTTGGATACACCATAGTGCCGTAAACCGTTCGACGCGGGTTTTTTTTCAGAGGCGCCTGACCAAGTTTCCATAAAATATCTCTTAAGACAAAAAAGTAATTACAAGAAAACCAATTCCCAAAAGCCTTGCAAAAATGGCCATTCTCGCAAGTAAGGACGAACCCACGTGGCTACCCCGAGATCTCGTACACCGCTCGACGCGGATTATTTTTTCAAAGGCGCCTGTCCAAGTTTTTATATGATACCTCTTAAGAAAAAAAATATATTGCCAAAAACAGATCGAGGCACGTGATAGACAGCACATATTTCTCGCTGGTATCGCCCCACGACCTCGTACGGGCGAACGAACAAATATACGTCCATAATTCCTTTTGCGTTAAAACAGGTATAGAATATACCAGATATTGACGAAAATTCAAAATTCAAATTTCAAACCAGGACGCTTCTATAATACATGTGAAACTCGGCCCGCTTGGCACTTTTGGTCCCAGACAGGCGGACACACGTCGTTTATTGCATTAATTTTCACATGTCCGTCTAGGACATGGTTATAACTCAAACAAATGGGTGTTTCCTCGGCTATATTTCGGGTAATTTGGTCATTAAATCACCACAGGTAAAACGGCCCGTAAATTGACCCGTGGTGTATAGAGAGCTTTGCGTGCTCATATATTCACTAGGAGATGCGGTTATTTTTAACGAGTGATTTTGATAATAAATGTATGGCCAAACGCGCACGTTCGGACAAACGTCCCTTGTGATCCATATGTCTCCTTTACCGTGCGGCGCCCTGACCTTTCTGCACTGAGCCTGTCCACATGTTAATGGTACATCAATGACCAAACAAAAGCCATGAGGCGAGATTAAAATCGCAAAGTAGTGATTTCAGAAAATGAACGCCCAAAATGAGTGGTTAAATTGCCGCGCGATCCAGCACGGATGCACGGACTTACATACGTCCATAGATTGTTTTGCGTTAAAAGCAGTATGGTTAATACTACCAGCTGACACACTAGAGTATAGAGATATACGTAATATTTCAAATCAGGACGCTTCTTTAATTCAACGAAAATCTCGGCTCAAATGGCACTGCTAACACTCTGGCTCTAAGACACACGGACGAACGTTATTTTGTTGCTTGTCTGTGTATGTGACCGTCTAGGGCACATATATACCTAACAGATTAAGTGATTTTCGTTGATATATGATAGATAGTTTCGCCACAATACATAATCGCTACAGGTTAAGCGTTCTGAAGTTAAGCGTGTTATGTTTACAATGCACGACAAAATCATGTTATTTCTCGGTGTTGTACCAACCATTCACCATGTACAATTTTACTGAGAAAAAATAACAACATGTAATTATTGAGCACCAGGATGTCAGTAGATTTTCACTCCTCTGAGGCGGACACGCGAGGTGCGAACGACCCTTCCACACACAGGCCACTGCCTGCCAATAAGGTGTCATTTAGCACCTCGCTCGGTGTGGGTACAATGGGCCCCTACTGGCAGTTTTATATCTTTATTTGAGTCTCGTCCATATACATACTAAAAGTTACTTGCAACACACAAAACAAATAATTATATGGCCATTCTTTACAGAATTACAGGAGACTATTTGACAAATACACAGAACATATTAATACAAAATAAAATAAAATAAAAAATAAAATAAAATACAAACTTGTTATAAAATATGTGACTGATACTGACTGGCAAAAAACAACAACAAAACAACAACTGCACTTACAAATTAAACACTAATATGCCACACAAACAATTTTCTTCCATCAATGAGCATAAGATTTGCTTTAAGAGCCCATAGAAAAAAGTGAAACAACCGACTTAATACTGACAGAAGCTCCCAGAAACACTAAAACAAGCAGGTGAAATTGGATTTACCGACCATTATATAGGAGGTTCATTTAATAACAAGGAACCAGTATCATTTGTGTGACCTATTAGAATATCACAAAGTACAATAAGTAAACATCTACATTCTTAAAAGTATATACATGAACGCAATGACTATTTACACAGATAAAACTGTCTTCTCTTTAAAATCAAATTACAGGTTTTAGCAACAAGTCGTAGCTATGCAGAATTACAGAGTATAAAATTCAACTTTTCAGTATTACTCATAGGTAGAAATAAGTTATCAGTTTCAACGGCCTTAGCAAACAATGTAACACGGTAATCATCATATGCTCTACACTCAAGGATAACATGAGACTCGTTTTCTACAGTATCACAAAAAGGGCATTTTCTAGCTTCAACCGGTAAGTTTTCATATCTGCCAGTTTCAATTCGTAGAGGAGCTACACCACATCTAAATTTATTCAGTGCCGACCTATGCTGCAGCGGCATGATTATTTTACAGTACTTTTCTGTACCAAATTCAGTTTTCAACAAACAGTATGTACGCAATTTGTTGCGCCCTCTACCTGATGTACCAACTGTACTATTAATCTGAGCCAACCAGCCCTGCGTAAACTGATGCAGCAACAACTCCTCTACTTTACTTAAAATAGCATCTTTAGGTATAACGATTTCAATACTGCAATAAATATCCAGGTTCAGAGAACACAGTTTCTGCTTAACCAAATAAAACCAGTTACGACATGAGTTACTCCCCTTTGCATCAGCCCAGAGTGCAATACGTTTATTGAGCCGTGACAAACCAAGGTTGGAAAGGCGAGACCAGTAGGTACATATAGATATCCACTGTCGGACTTCTAATGGCAACCACCCCATTTCCCCTATAACTGCAGCATTGGTAGTATATTTACCCACACCAAGGAAAAACCGCATGGCTCTGTTAAAAACAGCATTTATACAGGAAAAGGACTTATTACCATATATAGCTATCCCATAATTAATAACAGGCCACACAACAGAATCAAAAAGCTTAGTGTAGACATCAAAGGGACCCCCCCCCCCCCCAATTAACTTGCACTTGGCAATAACCAGGCCCAATGCCCGGCTTGCACTCTGAGCTACTGCCTTGGCGGTAATATTCCAGTCTTAGAACTCATGCAGAACTAAACCAAGATATGTGTATCTCTCAACAACACCAATAGTATTTTGACCACATTTGAAAATTGTACTTGTTCTTTCATGAGCCTTTGGTCTAAAATGAACAACACTGCTTTTACTACAGTTAATCTCCATGTCATTCATACAACACCAGTCATATAAGGCACTTAATAAAAACTGCATATCAGCTGAATTTTCAGTTAACAAAACAATATCATCTGCGTATAACATAATACATATACATTCGTTGTCGATTGTTACACCTTTACCAAATGAATTCAAATATACAGCAAGATCATTGATGTACATGTGAAACAACAGTGGAGACAAAATACAACCTTGACGGAGACCGCAGTGTGTCTCAAACCAATCAGTTTTGTAACCGTTAATTCTTACACAAGATAAAACAGATGAATAAATTGACTTAATAGCTATCAACATTTTACCTGACACGCCACAGTCGCTAAGCCGAGCCCAAAGTTTATCTCTGTTAATAAAATCGTACGCTTTACGAAAGTCAATAAAGGAGCAGAATGTACTTAATTTCTTTTTTCTCCCAGTATCAATGAGAGAGGTTAAAGATAAAATATGGTCAGTGGTGCTCCTATGTTTCCGAAAGCCGTTTTGTTCATCAACAAGCAGATTATTCGACTCCACCCAACCACTGAGGCGTGCATTTAAAATATTACAATACAGCTTGTATATGACGGAAGCAAGTGCAATGCCTCTGTAAGACATAGGATCTCTTGGATCAGTGGCTGAAGACTTTGGGATTGGGTTTATAATCGATTTACTCCAAATAGACGGAACAATGCCCTTATTATAACAGATATTAAATAAAACATGTAAAAACATAACCGAAGTGTCATTTTTTAATAATTTCTGCGGGAAGATGATCTATACCACAAGATTTACCGGATTTCGCATTATCAACTGCTTTCATAACCTCCATTACACTTATACGATTGTTGAAAAAAGGATATATGTTCATTGTTATTAATGTAATCGTTAACTACCGTTGGGGTATCAGTAAACCTCTAGTTATTAAACAAAGAGCTATAATCTGACTTCCATTTATCTAATACATCTGTCAAATGATTGGAAATGTTGCCATTATCCAACACCACTTCCATTGGAATCTGCTTATGCTTCGAGTGGCCGACACCCACTTTACCAATAGATTTCCAGAAACGACTTTGGTCTACATTGCAGTCATTTAAAAGTTCTTGTTGCATTGAAAACCACTACATACGTTTCGACCGCTGAACTTCTCTATCAAATATGTTACGGCTCTGAACATAAACAGATTTCAATCGAAGTTTACCGTTTCTGTCTGAACAGGCTAACCAACACTTCTCATTATCACACACATTGTACCATAACTCAGATAGCCGCTCATTACACCACGGTTTACCATTACGGAACCTCTTCATGTTCCTGCGTGAACTAAACTGTACAGATCTATATGGAACGTGACTATACATATTCTGTTTAACTAACATACACCAATCTTGGTACACAATGTCAATATCATTCTGGGTTTGCAAACCCTGTTCTAATTTATCGATAGCATAATTTATATTTGACAAAGTATTGGTATCAGACATAAAAGAACTATCAATGTTACCAAGATCAAATTTATCAAAAGAAAAGGTACCATCATTTCCATGTGTTTTATGTATAATAATATTATGTTCAACGTCAATGTTCCAAGACATAACAGAATGATCCGGCACCGAAGTAGGCACAAAAATATGTGAAAGTACAGCTGTATTAATAACATCACACGTTCTATAGACATTAAACTTTGTAAATCTGTGTAAACTTTCATTACTAACATTAATCTACTACAGCAGATCCTTTCATAGAGACAGAGGTAAAATCATTACTTTCGAAATTTCTACCATTTAACATGCACATATTTGTGTTTATTAGAAATTCAATTAAAAGTTCGCCATAAAAATTTGTCTTAAAATCAACAACGTCCCTTTCCTGGACTTGATCAACTCCAGAAATGTAATCGTCCAAATTTCCACATCTACTATTAAAGTCTCCACACACAAAAAGGAGTCCATCATTTTGATATGAATAAATATCTGTTAACAAATTATCAAAGAAACTGTTAACATCAAAATATCTTGATGAATTTTCAGGAGGTAAATAGCACACACAGGGTAAAATGACATAGTTATTATCTAATTTATCAACCAATTTAAGCCAGAGTATGCCTTCAATGTTATTATTTAAAACATTTATATGAAAGCTATTACATAAATCATTTTTAACAAAAAAGCCAACTCCTCCGGAACCCGTCCTAGCATTGCGTGGCCAAACCACTGGTAACCATCAAGGTGAATTGTGTCGTCTTCTAAAAGATGAGTCTCAGCAGTGGCTAGAATGTCAAAGTCAGGTATTGAGCACATGATGATCTTAAAATAGAGTTATCAGTATTACTTTTTACACTCCACCCCCTAATGTTCCAAAACCCCACTGATAACTAACGCCTGTTAAAAGATCTACCCCCCCCCCTGTAATTATCTCCACGACCACGCCCCCAAAAACGACTGCCACTTCCTCTGGAACGATCACCGGAACCACTATGCCCAGAATCCTGCGAACGCTCTCTTCCATTGTGGCTCACACCAGAACTCCCATCCCCGCTGCCGTAGGAACCACCAGCGCTACGCCCACCTCTGTCCTGTGAGGAACTCTGCCGTGTACTGCCTGATTGACTGAATGGACGGTTACTCTCACAAACAACTCGTGACCCTTTGATGCACAGATTATTGTCTTTCATAGCATTTATCACTGTTCGAAAGTTGCTCATCATTTTCCTTTCTGCTAGCGGTTGATCATTAGCCAGCTAGACATCCCGAAACATAACACTGTCTTTCAGGATTTTCTTGTCATTCATAACCCGACTTTTCTCCTCCGTATTCTTGAAAGATGCTATAACCACTCCTGGTTTAGTAACATGTGGGGATTTCTTACGTTCTGCCTTAGCCACTGTTACACCCCGAATTTTTAGACCATCACGAATTAAATTGTTGACTTTTGTAACTGTGCTTTCACTGCCATTTTCAGAAAGGTTTCTAATCACCACATTCAATGCCACATCGGACTGGCTATTCCCACTCACACCCACTTCAGACAGAGATTCTACCTTGGCATCCAGTTCATTCATATCTGCATCAATATCTGCTCTTAAAGTTTCTCTGAAATCAACCAGCTGTTCATCAACTGAATTTCTTATACGGTTTAACTCGACACTGACACGTTTGTCTAGCAGCTGGGCTACTTTATTAGCTACACGTTGCTCAAGGGAGGCTTCGAACTTGTCCATTCGGTCAGAGAATGCTTTAAACATAAACTGAAGGTCCCCAGATAGTTTTGATATTTGTTCAGTTACACTGGAATTAAAGTCTGCATGAACTTCGGCCTCAATAACAATATGATCAGTACCATTCCCCTTGTTCAGACTGTACATCTTGCGCCGATCATTTACAACTTTCGGCTTTTTCTTAGACTCGCTTTCGAATGCAGTAGGATCAGACAGATGACGTTTACGATTAGAAGCTTCCAAAACTGGGGCTGCAACTTGTGGTTCAACTCTCTGCGCTAGCTGGGAGGACATTATCGAAGCTACATATTCTTCTGCCTCATACTGACTATTTATATGACAAATATCAATTCCGGACGCCATATCCAAATAGTGACAGCCAGGTTAAATTACAGACCGGCCCAGACAGAATAAAACCACAACAGTTGATCAAAAACATGAACTGGCAAGTATTACACTGAATTTCACATGGAACACTGGACAAACGCTGGACAAACGTTTGTTATATAATAAAATACTGCACTTATACTCTCTCATAGCACTCCGTTGCAATTTTACGACTTAATTTCGGTGAAACCAAGCTTTATCCTACCCACGGAAAGAGGTGACTTTGTAAATTTAACCGGTGCGAGGGCAGGTTTCTACTCGCGCTGAACTACACGAACCACAAAATCACTTCTATGTCACTTTTATACACTCATGTAGCGAATACACACTTTCTTGACAATATTTTCCCTGTAATTTATCACTCTGCTTGTTTGCATCAAATTCTGCAAGGTAGGAATGCCAAATTTAATAAATTTTCTCTTGAACTTTTCAAAAACGAAACGTGCTTCAGGTTACACACCACTAGTACTGGTCATGAGCAATGCCAATCAATTAAGGGCGTTCGTATATAATTGGACACTGCCGCTGAGACAGACTGTGCTCGCCGAAAGAGTATAACCCGATGGCGAGGGTAAATAAGCTCCCCAACCCCCGAGACAGCCACAGTTTACCTTGACTATTCACTCACTGAACTTGTTCATATCACAAACAATGTCAGGACTTAGGAACATGAAGAGATGCCCGCTCTGCACGAGCATCGTGCAGCGTCTAAGGCCACATGTAAGAAGGCAACACGGTTACAGGCTAACCGAGCTGCAGGTGAAGATCGTCGCCAATATCGGCAACATCTAAGGGCGCAAGGCGCACCGGGGCCGCCTGTACAAGATATGCCCGGTGGACGGATGCGGAGCCGTGACACGGTTCATTAGCACTCACCTTTGGAGGCAGCACGCGCTCGACACTGATGATATACGCCGGCTCCATGTGCAGCCGGTCGGCAGGTACGAGATGCCAGACATATGGAGATGGTCCAGGACGGGCGACCAATGCCCGCAGAGGTGGGCGACCGATCCGAGGACCAGCACGATGAGCTGGCCGTTGCGACTACAGACGGCCGTCCTAGAGACAGTACTGAGCTCGAGGAGGGTGCATTGGACGCAGGTCCCGACAAGCCAGTCATTGGAGCGGAAGGGGACGCCGCAACTTCAGGATCCAGCCCGGATCGCGATGGCATTCGCGATGAGCAAGGCGCGACACCCGGCCGTCCTCGTGTGCAGCTGGGCGCGGACGCACTTGAGTTCCGCCGGCACCTCCAGCGTCGCGTCGGGGGCAGAGGACAGCCGATAAAGCCGAACAGTACGCAGGAACTACGCAGAAGTTCCTTGACTACTGTGGGGAGTGCATCCCCGGGGAGGTCGCGCTGAGCCTGCCCAACGTTGAAGACTATCTTGATCACTGCGAAAGTGAGGGGCTAGCGCCAGGAACGCTCATGAGCCGGCTGACCATACTACTATTGTTCGCCAGCTGTCTCCACTACCTGGGTCGCCTGACCGCCGAACGCCTCGCCGGGATCAAGAACTCGCTCGAGGGTACCAAGCGATCGCTCAACAAGCAGAAGATCAGACGTAGGCTTACACTAGCCGCAAAGGACAGAGAACAAGCCGTGGCTCCCGGAAACATCCGTGCAGGAACACGGCGGCAATGGACCGCGCGGTGCTTGACGGCGTCGGACCGGCCAATGTACACCGCGCACGCAGATATATAATATAAAACTTACTACTCGCCTCTGGGGCGCGAAGCGGCGTCTTCGAGGGTATGACGATCGAGGAGATAGAGGCGGCCAGACGGGAGGTGGCCGCGGACAGCACCGTCTATTACGTGATCGCCGTCGCTAACCACATGACGGCCAATCTGGGGAATTATCTGATACCGGCACTTGAGCGATGGCACCTGGCAGCACTGGCACTGTGTCGTTACGTCCATGAGAGTACACCCACGGCCACACATCCCTTCGTCTCGAGCACCGGACGGCCATTTCCTAGCAGTAGGGTGGGCTACGAGTTACGAGAAGCATGGCGCGAGACTGGCTGCCAGGCTGCGTACGGGGATTTCAGCAGTACGAAAAATAGGAAACGCTTCACCACCATAATGGCTGACTTCCGGCCGGACATGCGAGAGGCGGTCGCGCGCCAGCTCAGGCATTCCATCGAAACGGAGAGCCGTTATTACAACCTCGGTTCCGGGCCCTCACAGGCAGTGTACACAGTGAACGTTGCGAGGAACGTGGAGCGGGCGTGTAAGCTCCAGCAGCTTCACTAGGTTGCCCCTTAGTTCAATTTGATGGTATGTGATTTGTTTCTATGTAATCCGTACAGTATCTGTTAAATGGTTCACTTTCTGGAACACGCACACTTTAAAATAAACCTAGTTTCCTAGTTGTATACATTGTGTTGTTTTATTTTATGAAACAGCTGGACTGTCATAACATAATATCACCACTGGTAAAACGACCCGTAAATTGACCCGAGGGCTTTGCGTGTTCATATCTTCACTAGCAGATGCACCTGGCACTCCGCTGTTAATGGTCTTTGGTCAAAATCTACCAAAAAAAATCAATTTCCGGCGCTTCAAGCTGGTGGCCGGCAAACCGGATGTGGATCCATCTTGAGAACGGAATCTGATATCACAATTCTGATTTCAGATTTGTGTTCTGCGTACCCTAAAACTTATACAATATCAACTCTGTAAGCAGCCAGAGTGTTAATAAAAAAATCAAAATGTTTACAGCCAAAGTTTCGCCCGGGTTGAGCGGCGGTTGATAGTACGGGTAAAAGACCGCATTTTCAAGATCGCCTCGTCGAGGCCAGCTGCCCGGCACGGCCCAGTGTGAACATTGGGCGGAAGCCATTCGTGGGCCCGCAGTGCGATTGAGACGATCCGGGTACCGTTGAAAAGTTATCGCGTTTGAGCCGGTACCCGTCCGTCCGCGGGTACCGTGCTTGAGCCCGGCTGCGAACTTGACGGCTATGGACGCAGCTCGCCGAGACCTTACAACGGTACCTCGTTCGCCCCGATCCTAAATCATATTCGCAAAGACATGATTTTAGCAAAGAATACGACTACGTTCAAAATGCTCACAATCAATGACGATACTGATGATTTTGACTGCAGTATTGTCTGGTCTTAAGTGATAAAGATGTGCGTGGGTGCGTGCGTGCCTTCGTGTGCGTATGTACGTGTATGCGTGCATGCGTATGTGTGTGTGTGCGTGCATGCGTGTGTGCGTGCGTGCGTGCGTGTGTGCGTGCATGCGTGTGCGTATGTACGTGTGTGCGTGCATGCGGTGTGTGTGCGTGCGTGCGTGCGTGCGTGCTTGTTTGTGTGTGTGTGTGATTTCTGAAATTAAAAAGGCAAAAGTTGTTTTTACTTCTTGAATAAAAAAAGTATGAACATGCAATGAATCCAGGAAGTACGTCTTAATTTTAAAGAAAACCGAATCCTGTTAAGTATATGTTTGACATTGTCAACTCGTGAAAATATCCATACAAAAATATCTAGTCGTTGGGTGAATACAAACAAATTAATGATTCCACACAATTGTATTTATTTGTTTTAATTGACTTATACATAATCCTTTATATCTTGAGTATTAACTAGTTTCGCATTAACTATCTTGAGTTACTCCATAACTTCCAAACAACATAGGATATGTTGTACTTTGGGGGGTCTAGATACCCTTTAAATGCTGCTTAAATTCTAGGTAAATTCTGTCGAAAACATCAAAATAATGATACAATGCAAAGTGAGCTTTTCTGGGGTCAATGCAAGAATACCCGAGACCACTTTTATGAAACTTGATATCCAATCAAACAGTTATAATATTAATATTCGAACAAGAGAGCCGAACAACTAATTCGATTTTAATCCAACTTTTTGTTTAAACTTTCAAGGCAAGTCAAAGCACAGAGTCACCATTACCTATCACATATTGTTACGGCATACAATGGTTGTAATAAGGTCTGATTTTCAATTCCTTTCTTATTGTTTTATAGAATGATTCTGTTACCATACCTTGAAAGTAGTGTACCCACTGACGTCGTGACGTTGTACATTTTATTTAGACTTGTCAACTTAGCGTCGAACCAAGTTTTGGTCTCGATCGATATTGTGTTAATTGCTTGCAATGTTGAATCAAATTTACTGTATAAGTTGTAATGATTTATATTTACTCTATTTGCCATTCATTTCTTGAAAACGTGTCAAATAACGCAATTTTGAATTTAGAAAGGAAACATTTCAGGATAAACATTAGCAAATCTATCAGAGATTAAAATTAGACAAATATTTCCCAATCATCCATTACCAGTACACTTCCAATATTATCACCAAAATAAAATTCCAGCTTTTTGGCAAACAACAAACTTGTTTATGGTAAGGTTAATAGGATTGCAAATAACAAGCAGAAAAAGCGGTAAGTTCAATCATCTCTTCGAAAGCTACCAGCAAATGTGAATATTAAGATGGAACAAAATGACACAAGGTGCCGCTATTAAGATGTGGTCTTAAGATATTTCGTATTATCTTTTAAGTCATCTTCCAAATGAAGTCGCCGTACTCGGAGAGTTGTATTTACTTCAATTTCACTTGAAGCCATAAAAGCTCTCAACGTAAGGCAATAAATGACTAGTGATAGAAAAGTCTTTGGATTTGAAATGCCACGTTTCTGATGTACTGCTCTGCTTATTGGACCGAATGTTAGTTTTATATCCTCGGAAAACAAAACTGTAGCAGTAAACAGATGATATGAAAAATGAAACAAAGTTTACGAATGACCTAAAAGTGGCACTTTTATTTTGAATCGACAGTATCTACACTTCTATCGAGAATCCGTACTTTAATTTTCAACTTCTTTTCGAAAACCATTTTTAAATTACACATATCGCTTATATTTAGCTATTAGCAAGGTTGCGCAACATTACCTGTACTTTTTTGTACGTGAAGAAACCAGTGATGTGTGGCCTTGAACGTCGTTTTCGAAAGATTTCTATTTCCAAATTAACCGAAAGGCTAAAATACTCGCGCATACACAATTTCCTTGATCTTAGATGGCATTGAACGAGCTTAACTATGAATACATGTGTCAAGGAATTCGAAAACACGATTTAATTGTGTACAAAGTATACATACCAGGATACCTTGCAATTCGTTAACGTCCTGACAGGTTGAAATAGTTTTATTCCATTTACAATATATCATGTCTAGTATGATGTTAAGACCAGATCATGTTGACACTCATAGCCTATTAACAGTTAGGAAACCATTAAAACACATTTTGTGGTGATAAATGTGTGTTCATACTGACAAATCTTTATGGGATCGAATGGGACATTTTGTACATCATGTCAAAATAACTTTGGATTATAAGTCAGCCTTGTCTTAATCGTTTTGGGGGGTTTTGTCCAGTTAGTCATATTTGGAGGTTTTCTCCATGGAATGTTATATCCGGATCCCACTAGAAACAAGTATAAAAAGGAAATGTCTACTGTTTTCTCAATATTCCAGCTTTTTGTATCCAAATAGACATAACATTGGAATTATTTCTGTTGAAACCGTTTTTCGACATTTTGCAACAATAAATCTTCTGCTTGTTTTATTTTGTTACTCGAAAAAGAGCCTGTTACCCTGAGTTGTAGTATCCGATTTTGAATTATTAGCCTTTGATGAGTAGCGATGCCTAGCAGCAATATTTTGTCTTCGGAAAAGGATAACCAATATCGGTACAAAATTCCTCCATGTCACGGGACGGGTTTAAAACAATAATGGTCCAAACCTTAACATTGAGGAAGAAAATTGCAATCTCTTTAATTATGGGGGAATCAAAATTATCTATCATAGGGCCACCTAAATAGTTACAATACGTAATGTGTAAAATGTTTTCTTCAAGATTAACGGACACTCTGAGTGCCGAAGACGTGACAGTATGTTGAGGAAATACAATAAGTCATTAGTTCTTTTTTTTTGGAAAACTGTAAAGAAGGCCATATCATAATAATATGTATATTGACAGTCCTATTGTCCTATTAAAGAAATACTCGCAACAATGACATTTCCTACTGATGTTAATTGATGCCCAAAACATTTTTATGATCGTCTGCTCCACGCTTAAGCAAGCAATTTGTCTACAAATAGGCGAAACGTATGTTTTGTTGTCAAGTTTATAACCCCCTTTTTCGGCTAGACGATACGTTTAGTTAAATTATGATCTATATTTCAGCTAATAATACACCATATTTGCAATTACATTCAGAATTTAGCTTCAATGTTAACAATATATATTACGATGTTTGAGTAGTAAATTGACAGTAAAGCCTTTGTATTTCGTTGTATTATCTCGTTGCAATTTTTCAATATAAAGTAGTTTTTCTATCTGGGGTTTAGATTCAAACATTTATTGTTCTTTTTTGAATATGAGAACGAAAATGCCATACTTAATTAATTTCTAAAGAACACTTAGGTCCAGGGATCAAATGCTCTGTAGGCAGGTTGGTCATGGCCAGATGATAAAGCCTTTTGATATTGAGATCATTGGTCAAAGGTCAATGTCATGGTGACCTTTAGAATACCTTTAGCTGAAAATCTGTTTCCGATCAATATATGAAGAACACTATGGCCCAAGGACCTCAATTTTTGTAGGCAGGTTGGTCTTAATCAGCAGATGAAACATATTGTATAAGAGGTCAGTGGGTCAAGAGCAGGGCCGTTGTGACCGTAAGCTTAAAATACGCAGTTTCCCAAAAGTAAATGTAAACGCTTAGGCAAAGAGACCTCGCACTTGTAGAGGTCCCTTAAACATGACCAGCACCCTAACTATTTTTTACGTCAGTTGGTCAAGAGTCAAGGTCGTGGTGACCTTGAGCTGAAAGTCTAGATTCGTTAAATAACTAAAAAATGGTTGTATCCAGGTACCTCGAACTTGGTATGCTGCTTCCTTTTAGTCATGTTTCAAAAACATTCACGGCGTCTTTGATGTTTTGCATCAAAATTAGTCCTGTATTTCTTCTGTAATACTTATTTGCATGCACTAAATTAATCGTCTTGAAACCAAACACAGCAATAGCTCGAATTAATGTGATTTTGGAACTGACGGACAATTTCCTATGGATTGGTGTTTAATCCTGGAACACTCAAAACTGACCAATTAAGGAAGCGCCAGGCAAAATAATTGCATTGTAGCATGTCATACTACAGTCGTATTCAACAGATTAAGATTAATGTTTTACGTGCTATATTAGTTTTGCTATTTTTTAGAATAATAAATCTGTCCTATTTTAAAAGTAAATTCACTGATTCATAGGAAGTAAGTTAGTTATTAAGGATGTTTTTTTTATTAAAGCAATTAAAACAAAACGTCAGTACAAAATGCTTACACAAGGTAAACTTCGTTTAAATACTATTATTATCTAGACGTCCGTGCAAACATGCCACCGAATTATGTAATGCAATAATACCAAAGAAAGTCCAATTTAACCGACGCGGGTCTGTCCTTGAGAATAATAGTCATGTACAATACAAATTTACAAAAGTTTGGTTTTAGCTTAAAATAATTATGTTGATATTTGATAATATCATTCCTCACGCGATTATGACAATGTAAACTGTGCAATAAAGCCGTTGAGAACCATTTTGCCCGATGTTATATGAAATGTGATAATATTTATATCACAATCACATGCGATTCCACAATTCCACTATTGCAACGATCGATATACGTTTGGAGGAGCAGTCGAGGGGAAATGTTTTTTTATGATTACACTTTGATGGTGCTTAATGTGATTTTTGTTTAAACAAAACGTTCGGAAAGAAACATTATACTAAACCCCAAGTTCATGTTTAGATGTTCCAAAATGTATCAGGCTAATTCATCCAAGGGATCTGATCTTAAAGAGATATATATGTTAAAAACTGATTTATGTCCCTTAAGAAGGGCATGTAAAATCGCACCGTCCGTCCGTCTGGTTTATCTTGTCCGAGCTGTTCCTTTGATATGCACGGCGGGATTTCCAAATTATTTGACGCATGTGCTCAGAACATTCAAACAAAGTGTCACACTTACAGGTTTATCATTAGGGAATGCTGCTTATACGCATATGCCAAATTGTTGGCTGGGAGCGTGCTATTACTTTGCCATGCAATTGTAAATGGCACATGTGTTCGGTACATACACAAGACGTGTCCAGTGCAAGACCCATACTCCTACCTCTTACTGCATAACTTCCAAACACTTGCTGTCAGGCATCATAGGGTCGGGCATATGCTTTAAGGTTATGATAGCTGTTTCTGAATGTAGGCATATAAGTAATTGCATAATCCATTAAACTGGATGGATCTTTTACTTTGTAGGAAAGTCTCAAAATCTGTCATAAGAGTTGGTGAGAGTTTGGTTGTGCATGATGTTTTGATAATATTGCTGAAATTTCAATGATGTAGCTCAAAAAAAATTGTTTGCAATACTATAACCTTAGTCGAATTTTCCAATGCTGTAGATTTAAAATTTGAAAAAGGTCAATTTGTCATGATCAAGGTCTAAATTGTGATTTGTTTGCAAAACTGTTGACATTTTCTGGTTTTCTTAAATATTTCTTAGGAGAAGATTCAAGTTTAATTGTGTGGGCAAATACCTATTAGCATTGAAACAATTCATTTGAGGGACACCCAATGTACATTTCGTTTTTTTAATTGTGCAAGTGGATTCTGATAAGTATTTTGAAATCTGACCAGTTGGCGATTTCTTTAGGATGCTAAATAAGGTCGGTTGGGGAACCAGAAAAAAATCGTATATACTCCTTCAAGGAGACAACTTCATTTCGTATCACAAATAAGTTTCAAAACAGTTACATTTCGTAACACTGAAACAGAAAGTTGTGCAAATTGTTCTCGGTAAGGAATCTTATCGACAAAAGGTAATTTTCTCATCGGACCTTTTGCTTAAGGCCATGCAAACTCGTTTCTATATTTAACGTCTTCGGACGGATAGGTTTTTGAGCTATTGAAAGAAAAACACACATTTCATATGGCCCTAGGTTAAATTTGCATGTGTATTTATTGCAGATTTATTAGTTGTTGTTTCTCGATTGACTTGGTTTTGGAATTGAGTTGACAAACGTTTTTTTATTTCACAATGAATGTTCATAAAACACATATGAGTGCTGCCAATATATTTTTAGAAAAAAATGTTAATATGTACTTTTATACACGCTGCGCTGAAAACAAATACACCTAGGACACCATAGAAATGCATGCATTGCCAAGAAGTTGCACCTGTCAACAATTCCCTAGATATTCATCCCAGTGCCAAAACCATAATCGTGTTATAATTGCTTTTATTATCGTCTGCTTCAAGCTTTGTCTACAAAAGATGGAAAAATAGTCCAAATTGCCAGATTTTCTCTGCAATATGTTTAGTTTATGGTAATATCATTTTACAATTTACTGTTCAAACATCGTTAGGCACCTCAAAAACCAGTTACGATCTTTTCTCTGAAAGCCCAAGGGCAAGAGCATAGCTTTCAAAAGCCATGTAGGCCGCGGTGTACACTGTATTCCTAAAATCTTTAAAATACATTTTTAGGTTCAAAGGAAAAAGTTAGGGAACCTTTACATGTACTTGTAAATATATTTTAAAGTTGGATATATACGCCAACACTGAGCTCCAGCAATGTAGCTAAAACGAAAGTGTCTAATGCATTCTGGCGGTGTTTTTGTGGTGTTTACATGTGCCAACATATAACGAGTGAAATATATGATGGTTTGATTTCTTATTTTAACCATTAAATGTGATAATAATTTTAAACCAAGTAGCAGTATTTAGACTCACACCAACTTTGAACAGCTCTCGACACGCAGAAATGGATCTAATATTAATGTTCGGTTTATAAGATTTTTGGCATTTTATGTATTTTCAAACATATTAATTATAGAAAAGCAGCGTAAATCAACGTACCATGAGCCTTTTAAACAAGTCACACCTTGTGCTTCGCCATTTAGTCATTTTATGACGTCATACAATAGGCGATCAAAACAACACCAATGATACAATTCACCGTTCAGTAAGACTGCACTTCTCGTGGTTTAATGTTTTGAAGGCAAAAACAAAAACTTCACTTTGATGATGACAGCTCAGTGGCAAAGGTTAAGCACTTTTCTGACAGTTGGAACATGGAACTCGTTTTGCTTAAATTGCTTTCAGCTTAATATGTCAGACTTGTCGTCTGCAATAGGAGCCATTAATTGTCTATGTTTACACTTTTCCTGCAAATCGACTTCCTGTAAAATACAGGCATCAATAAACTTTGATCAGTCTTAAAGTACAAAGTTTTCTTTCCTATACTACTATCCAATACTTTTTAATTAAATTTATAACTGGCTTAAATGTGTCGACCATTTCAATATATGAATAAATAAAAGTTTTATGTGAACTGCAAAAGCTTAAAAAAGACCAAAGGCTATTTTGATGAGGGAATCTCTTATTGTTCCATGAATCAACCATGCATCTGGAAAATAAATACATTTAAACTTAACAAATATTTTTAAACAGATGAAAAAATGTCTCAAAACTGTATAAATATTACAATGAAAACTACAGGGGCAAGTCCAGTAGTCAAAAAACTAAAATAAACCATGTTTAGGTGCAAAAGGCAAGGGCCCAAGCGACATTGAACTATAAACACAAACAAATAAAAATCACAAATACACCAAAACCAAACTGGTACTACATACACAAATACAAACACTACAAATAAACCATACTCTCATCAAAATTGCTTTACCGTTAAATGGTTGAATATCCGCATTGGAACGGTAAATGAAACTCTAAGTAAGAAAGATTTACAAAACCTTATTGAATGTCTATGAAAATACATCACCCATAGCTAACGCTTCCGACATTGTATCTTTACAATGAACTATAATTATCTGACACAAACAGTTGTCCTGTAGACAGCTGTAATTTCCTGTGTGGACCTGAAAAACTCCCAAAACGTTCATGAAAACCTGAAGACACATGGAAATGGAAATGTTAATCTGTTTGTCAAATGTTCACCAAATTGCTCACGCGTGTATGACAAATTCGTACGTATATTTACGTGTTGTGATTTATTTTCAAAACCTCTTAGTACTACCCGTCGTATGTCAAGAAGTGCAGTTCTAGATACAGAGTTACACCTTTACCGCACAATTTTAGAGGTGCATTAACTTTTACTTGATCACTGTACTTGTTTTTGATGACCTAAAATAAAGAGATGCATCCCAATATCAGGACCAGCACCTCTAGTTATAAAGGTGAACCTCTCCTTTGGGACATAGAGGTACACTTCTCTATATAAATGCTTTCTTACAACACTATATATTAGATGGCATGCATCTGTTTTGTAAATTGGCTGACACCACTAATTAAAAGGTACAATTTTATGGCTTCATTTAAAAAAATACGCAGCTGTCTGTGTTTTAACACAATATAATATATAGATACTTAAATCTAACTAGGTCATCTTATTTATATGGCTTTAAACAAAGATCAATTCAAATGTATTCAAATTCATTTTTCGCTAATGTTATGGCTATGAACGCAATTAACATTTACGATTTCAACTTCACGAATGAACTTTATGCAAATCGTGAAATTATGAAAGTGAAATCGTGAACTCACGGTGAAATCGAAATACTGAAAAGAAAAGATCATGACTTTGTAAAATTTGAAGACACTCGAGCCGCAAATATTGGCTAAACGATTATCGACGTTGGCTTATAGTTCAATTTGATAGTGTGTTCGACGTCATATTGCGACGTCGGGAAACGACTATAATCAAATTTAGAATAGCTTTTTTATCAAATGCGAGTCTAATACAATCCAAACCAAAATGTCATGTATGTACAAAGCGGTTCGAAAATACGGCGATAAATTTAAAAGTAAAATATTGAAGTTTTGGACCTCAATACAATTTGCAGGTTGCGTAGGAACTGTTTAACACAATCAATTTTTGAATGGGAGTATCTCAATATAATTATATTCTTTGACTATAACTCATATGTAAATACTTTCGAGTCAAAATAATAATGCCACTTTAAGGTTACTCGCAAGTGACCTTTTCTTTTTTAGCAATCATTGCTTATATTTTATATCAAATATACAGTGCTAGACAAATGCTCCTTGAGGATATATAATTAAACATCCAACCAATTAGCAGAGCATTACCACACGGACGTAACATTTTCAATCTCGATACAATTTGGAACCCGTAAGTTGCATATATCACTAGTAATCCATTGCCTTACATCGAGAGTTTGTATGGTCTTAAAAACAATGAAAGTAAATACAAACCTAAGCGAAGGGCGATTTCATTCGGAAAATGTCACGAAAAATAATGCGAAAGATTGTAATGCAATCTCTTAGTAGCAAATTGAGGTTGTATTGACAAAGTTACAGGAATCTTTCAGTGGGATTACTTAAATAAGCCGTGAATGTGTTTGTACGAGCTTATAAACCAGTTCGATGACTGCAAGAACGCTGGAATAAGCTTTTGATGAAGATATTGGTGATGAACTGAAAATGAGATATATACTTTTAATTGTCCTGTTCTGAAGACAAAAAGTTTACAAAAGTGGTAAATCAAATGTCAAAGTTAATAATTTGAAACACCATTCCGTCTCTTAGTCTTGCTAACGTTTACAACGGGTTGTCTCTTTTATTAAATGAACAACTGCATTATATGACGCGTTTTATGTCTCGGTGATGAATATTGAAAATAGATCATTAGAATTTATACAGTCGAATTGGTTCACAAAGAAATGTACTAGGGATACAACGGCTGGACCCGAAGCTACATAAAACTGGTTTAAACAATAAGCACGACGCATTTACGTCATAGAGAATGCATTTTGAATTTTGAAGCAAATCATTCCGTGAAGCGATAGCCGAATAATTGAGAAACAGTTCTTGGTACAGCCATTTAAATGTTATACAGATAGTTGACAATTAGTGGAATAACTGAAGTTTCTGATAGTAAAGTATAAGAAAGACCGGCTGGACACTAGACTAAAGTTGTTAACTGCGTAGGTCACGGAATATTGATACCTATAATGTTTAATTGGGTTACAGGCAGGAAAATAAATTTCTCGTCGTTTTTCGTAGACTCTGGTGTTCCGTATTAAAAATCGGAAAATTCACCTGGTATAATAGCACCGTTAAATTGTATTGCGATTGCAGTAGCCAAGGATTATAACATAATTCATAAAGTGGATAGACCCCCTGAAATACACATATTCTTTGTTGAAGTGAGGTATTGAAAGTGTAATAACAGTAATATCGTGTGGTATGGAATGTCATTGAGCTTTTTCAATTGTTTACGACTTTAAAGCCTATGAAGTTCTAATGTCAGACATACTATTATCGAGATTCGGTATGGTATTCGTTAAAGTAGAGACGTTCACGTTTACACATATCATGACCATCATTATCACTTTATCTGTACAAATGCCATCACAATATATGTTTTGAGATACTCTTCCAGTTTTATTTGGGCAGTTACAAGAAAGCACTACTCGTGTTGCCTTAGAACATACTCGATATCTGTAAATATACTGAGATTGAATTTCTACAGACGTCTCAGTTCAGCTGAATCCTAATCATCCCGCCTTAACCCACATTCTATAATTCATGAGCTTCAGAGATAATCGAACGGGATATTTACTGTGTATTTAGTAAGTGATCGGAGTAGATCTAAGCATTCTAATATTATGCGCAATGCCATGTAATCGTATTTTATGTTTAATTTAAAGCAGCGATTTTGTACTCATTGAAGTCATTTTTCGACATAATTGTTTGGATATCCAATGGTATGCTGAATGTATATCTTACTAATTAGCCTGTCGATTCTCCGAAAACATTATAATCATACGTCCGTTACCATGTTATTTCTATATTCCCTTTACATCAAGGCAGCGAGGTTGTTTACCTATTGATGTCATCGTTCGTCACAACAGTAAGAATATCCAATGTAATGCTGAATGTTTTTCCTTTAAAGTAGTCGTTAGGGATTCCGTAAAAAAAGTAATACGTGCATCACCATGTAATTCAATGTTCTCTTTACACCAATGTCGCATTTTTTACTTATTGAGGCAATCTTATCCCCGAGCGTATGATCAATCATAGTAAGACCAAGAAATGCATTTGAAAACTCTACGTTTTGAGTCGTTTATAACCAATCGAGCCACATGATTGGAAATAAATAATATGACTTCTTGAAAATACCCTTACGGAATAGGTTATCGTACGATATAATCGTTGAAAAAAGTCGCTATGTGAAAGCTCGTCACTTGCAATTCGACAGAAAGCGTTTTTCATCAAAGCAGACTCTTGTTTGAAAATTAACAACGTACGGCTGTATCTTAATTTTACAAAACCCTTATCAATTTAAAACAAATGAAAGATAAAATCACTGTCGTTCCCCTAAAACGATTGTATGACTTCTTCGTCTCGCAGCGTAAATTAAACTTTAACCGGATTTCAATTCTATCTTGTCCTTAAAAGTTGTAAATTGAAATTGAATTAAAAAAACAACTAATGATAAAAGCTTTACGAAGCTTGACAAAGAAAAGCACTCACTTAAATTCTTTTTTCTTTCAATTTAAAAAATGGGATAATTTTGTTGTTTGTGCAGAAGATGGTGAAGAAAAGATGAAATGGATACCCAAGTGTTTAAAATAGAGAAGTTCGCACTTATTTTTTGTTCAATTTCAAAAAGGATGAAACATTTATTTTTTGGGGTACAAAAGATGTAGAACGAAACATGTAATATATAAAAACGCTGGTCTAAATACACATCTTGCAAAGATCAGACGCTTATACTGAATTAATTTATTGAATACATAATTGTAAACGTGATATGAAATTTACCTCATTGAAAACCGGTTTTAAATTTTACTTCGAGGAAACACAGCTTTTGTGTATAGCTCACTTGAATTCAAAAACGTCACCCGCGAATAAACCCGAGGTCAACATCGCAAATTTGATTATCCTCGAGCTTTTAGAACTTAGTTTTTCTACTTACAAGGGGATCTGGTATCATTACCGCATTTGTAACAAGCTTAGATCTCATCTAACTAGACACATTATTCACTCTGGTATATCCTGTCATTCAATTAACGAAAGGGCCATTAGCATGGCCAATTTTAATATGTAACCGGCTTAGGCATCACGTGACAACCATCATAGCGTAAGGTAATTTTGAGATATTCAGAGTCATTTAATCTCTTGATGGTTTTACGATTTCTGTTCGTTTGATGGTGTCTTCATGATAAAAACAACACCGAAGAAACGGTCACAATCTATTAGACACAGAAAGAGATTGCCTGCTTTAATTGACATCATCGCACATACTGAATGTGATTAACTAGGTAAAGCTCCTGGTATTTTTGTTTTCTAATGATGTACATGTTGAACACATTTTTTCGTATTAAAAAGAAAATATCTGAATTAGAGGAGAAAATATATAGTACTTCAACATAGCCTTTTTAGATTTTAACAACTATTTTTATGATATTTGTCATAAAAGGGCAATCATACTAAAAACAATAACTAATGACTAAAATTATCCAAAAAAAAAAAAAATGATGAATAAATTAAACGAGTGTTTATTTAGATCATACATCGAATGCTGCAAATATTAGTGAATAGGTTTATTTGTTATTCAACATTCAATAAACGATCCGAAAAAAAGATATAAAACGCAATGCGGATACAGATGTTTTAATGTCGAATCCTCTTAATAAGGCGCCCAAGTGTTCTTAATTTAAAGCATTTATTTGTATCTCAGAAAGATTAAATGCGTATCTGCATCAGTATTTAATTTTGCACTTAAAACTATTTCATAGCTCCCACCAAAATGTCTATAGTGTGACGGGCAACGTAACATTCTCTTCTTAAACATGCATTGTTGGTTAACACTTTTGAAACCGCTGATCAGAGATTTGGATATTTCCTTTTAAAATGGTAATGATTAATCTTTTGAAGGATTTGCAGAATTTTATGTTGGCTACTATACGCTTTGATTTTTTGACGTTGGCAAAATGCGTGTTTCCACATCTGAGTGTAACAAGCACTTGAGAATATTTCTTTCTTCATCATATTAGCTTTTGTTTCATATGTTTGATACACGTTTTGTTTCAAATCCTCCTGGCCACATTAGCGCACTATATGTTTGTATCTGAATCATATTACAATTTTCCGATTTCTTATCATGACAATTTCTACAGTATCAGACAGACTTTGGACTATGTACGATATTATAAAGCCTTCAAAACTCAGTTGCATCAATTCATATGAAGAAAACAAATGAATGCATAACAACAGTGCTAACAAATACACTAAGCTGAGACAATATTCGACATTTCCGCCACGTTGGAACTTTATAAGTATTTGATAATAACCACAGGGCTCTTTTTTAGGTCTTCGATGGTGAATAAACATTTTAACATCTGTGTCGGTGCTTTTGTTTGTATTTCTACAAGGACATTATTGTTGTCAATCGAGGCTTAACATTATAATATAATTGAAAAATGGACTTGCAGAATACACAATAGTTGGAACAGAAACGCATGGTATCGAACAGTGCAAAAACATTTACCATATTCAAAATCCATGATAAGTGGACTATACTTATATAAATATAACTAAATATGTTATTCTTTAAATGCTTTAAAAGAAATATCTATCCAGAGCTCATTAAACGTTATTGTGGTACATTGAAACCTGAGAAAAATAAGTTATTGCTTGAATTTCATATTGTACTGGGAACGATTTCACCGTTTCACCTTTCGTTTTAAAGACCCCGTGCTTTATGTAAATAATTCCGTTATTAGTTATATTTAAGGTATATCGCATTTTCTTTCCTGTGCGGGGCGTATTATGCGCTCATTAATCTTATGTTTATTGCAATATTAATTTGTTGATATTGGATTTCGTTTACTGCCATGTAAGATATGTTACAAAGTCAACAGGTACACTAAAGAATACAATATGTTAAACTAGTCTCAAAACTTTTTGTGTACATATCGGAAATGAGTTGTCTGCATTTCTGAATGTCTTCTTTGTAACTGCATGATTGGAAAACATAAGCATATGTTAAATAAGTTCAAAAAATGAATCAACAAACGTGTAGCAATCCTCCATTTGTACGAAAAATAGTCGAGGTTTTCCATATCACTTTTAAATATTAGTATTAAATTATACTAGCAAAATCTGTTTACCATATATGCCTCTGTACATCTTACATTATTGGACAGGCGTTTTGTATTGCTTACCTCCAATTATCAGCGTGCATTTTGCTAGCTATAGTATTAATTTTGTAAGTTCAAGCGTATATCATGCAGATCAAAGAATTGTAGGGATACAAAATTTACAGGAGAAACATTCTTCCTAGTTTTGCACAATTTTTTATATGCCTTCAGAAATCTTTTTTTTTTAGTATTCCAATCAGTTTATCGGGAAAGGATGAAAAATTAATATCTCAACAGTTTGGTGTTGTTCTTTTCAATCGTACAGTCCAAGCAAGAATGAAGTTACATCCCGTCAGTCAGAGCTGTTGAACTCTTCCACTAACACTAACGCTATTATATATATATATATATATATATATAAACGCTATTATATATATATATATATATATATATATATATATATATACAAATCCAACCTTTGGGATATTTTGCCTATTTGAACAACCTTTGGAAGACATTATCATTACATGCTATATATCCTATAATAATATATCCTTTGCATATTCCTTCATAAAATATGCATAAATAAATGCAGTAAAGCATTTTTACAGATGTTTTTTTCCAAAAATACTAGCCATCGAGAATATACAATTTTTGACTGTCGCCTAAAGGTAAAGCGCCGGATGTTCATGAAAAAGTACAACCTTTGGGAGAAGTACCCTAAAGGTTGTACTGTATATGTCGCCAATGGTTCAATATAATATATAATGTAATGACTACTTAACTCAGTCGGTAGAGTGGTCTCAATGGCTCGCGACAGACCCTGTTCGAATTAAAGCGGTAAATATCGGTTAACCTAATACTTTAGTCCTACTGACAACGTTAACATGCCAGTTCGGTAACCATGATTTAAATAGCCATCTCTTCAATCCTTTCAATATATTGTCAAATTATTATTTCTTGCATTTTGTTTGCTGTGTTCATGACAATATTTGAAGCTAATTTTAATTCAAAGTCGGGCTAGGTTGTGATTTTACTCTCACACTAAGACAAAGTTTTATGAACCTTAATAAACAATAACAACAAAATCTATGCCATTATTATTAAACCACATACATGCTGTTTGTCCAATGACATGCTCTATTGCCGTTTTCATCATTGCATTACTCTTGTAAAAAAGCAGCATTGTTTGCAATTATGACGGGTTTGCTTAATTGCTTCAACCACCCGTTGGAGTGTAAGCTTATTTACACTCGCACTCGGGCCTTGCCCATTCGACGAGTGCTCTGGTAAGAGTGTTAGTTATCTAACATATTTCGAGAATGGTGCACAGATACAATAAAACCCTGGTTTGAGCCAATCCAATTCTTTGACGTGCCGCAAATTTTGCACTGTCACACGGGACCCTGATTAACGTCCATCCCGGAAAATGATAAGTATATTAATGTTGCCGTTGGGAATCGAAACTGCTGTCCCTGGATTGACTAGTGTGACACAAGACCACGGAACCACCCGAAAAACGTTGACAAGCTATTAACCGTGTATTTCGGTATTATCTCCCTATAAATGGCGATATCAGTTAGCAATGCGATGGTTGTCGGAATACATCCTCCGGCGGGATTATGTATGCCAAAAACGTGCCCTGATATCCAAAAGCGTAGTAAGCAGCTAGCCTATTTCATTTTCGTGAGCTGGAAGAACATCACTAATTATGAAACGGGTATAAAATTACAAGTTATTATGACTATATGCAAAATGCAGCATGGATGACTCATTTAAGTAATAGTTTTATAAGAAAAGTTGAAATTGTTGTGTATAATGTCCTCATCCTGTTATGCCAATGCCAAAACGAGATTGTCTGATGGAGGGGCAGACATCGACGGCCCTATACTTGGAGGAAGAATTGGCGATTGGATTTTATATATGTCTCTGGTGTAATGTCGTTTGTGATTTCATACGTTTTCTTCTCAGACTTAAACAGACGTGTCGTTGCAAACCCACTGTTCCTTTACTTTAAATAACAAATAGAAATCTATATACATTGTAAATTTATTATGTTTTCAATTTGAAAAGCTTAAATGCTATGAATATATGTACATTTTGATTAAGTTTCACTCGTATCTGTTTGATTGTTAAACCATTCGAATTAATTATGTTAGGCTTTTTTCCAAGAAAATAATGATTGCAAATCAAATCAGTAACGTATTATTTCATTTGAGAAACAACCACCAGAAACCATACATTAAAATTACACTAAGAAAAATGATTTGTTTTAATAAATTTAGTGCAGTTAATCTCTCCAAAATAGATTTAAAGGTGCACTTGACAATTATACTTGAATATTTGATACGGTATAAAAGCGGTAACAGCAGGCGAAAAAATGAACAATATAAGATAAGAAGGTACAACACTCGCTCACTATCAATCAAATTGATATTGCCACTAACCGTTTTTTTCTTGATTCCATCGTGTATGCGGTCGAACAACTTTTTCCTTGTGTCGATCTCTTTGTGGTTAATAAAGGTGATAGGTTGCCCCTCTTTCCCATTTCTAATCTACGCCCCTTAGAAGGGGTTTACATACTTTATTATTATACGGCTCCAGACATTAATTAAGTAGAATCCGAAAATTAAACCGTGGTGTATTAAACATTGTTGTTGTATTTTAAACATTGGCATAACACATGTAAATGGGGGTAGACGATATATAACAAATATAAGATATTTTGAACATTACGTTTGAGATTCAAAGATTCATTTAAATATGTATCAAACTAAATCTAGGAACATTTTAGTTTATTCAAAAATGATTCTTATATAGTTTTCCCATCAATTTATAGAAATTATTTCAATTACAAATCGAACTTCAGTTTCACAGACAAACTCATTCGTTTCACGATGTCTCTCCCAGAGGAGTCCGACTGCAAATATTAATTGTTCAGATATTAAGAATGTGTTCATTGGTTGCACGACACCTAGTTTAGTTTCAACTCATTTTTATTTATTTGTGGGATTATATTGTTCCCGAAAAAAATATTATTTTTGTATTCGAATAACAAGGGGCCACATACATCCGCTGGGGACTTTTGGACACCAAATAACTGGGGGTTGACGTTTTCATTTAAACAAGGTTATGGTTACACCATAAAAGTCGAGACCATTTAAGTATAAAAAAACCGAAAGGAATGAGGTCACAGGAGCGGAATTTTATACGGGATAATGAGGCCTAAATTGAAATTGATTCGACTATGTTTTTTATTGAAATCCCTGTAACGGAAAAAGATTTATCACAATTTTAGAAAAGTCCTCGGTACACACAGAACACAATGATTGACAAACCTATTGACTATTTGACATAAGATTTTGTTTTATTTTGACTGACGAAGAGGTGTATCACTGTTATATTATTGAAAGACATTTACTGCATGATTTAAAGACTAATTAACCCATAACAAACACTTTGCAAACACATCCTAGCAGTAAATGAACAGTTGTGTTTATGTAAGGTTTCTTCGTGTTTCTTAACATAACTTTTTCCTCAATTATACACCAATGATATATCTGAATCAATACGTTGAATAAATAACTGAGATGGAAATAAAAACGTATGTTTTATAATTATCAAGGTTTAAACGAAATCCTTATTTAATTTAAATGGAAAAGAGCTCTCATTTAAAATACGTTTAAGCGACATACAATATACATTGATTTTTATTACTTCTTCAGGAAGGATCGCTTAAGATCATATCGTTATTTACATGAAGCTTACATAGGCCATTTTTCCGGCAACAAATTAGAGGGAAGAACGGAACAATAACACTAACATTATTTTACGGAATATTAACATTTGTTTGAATTTTATTAATAATCTTTATACGTTCTTAACCATACGACTTACACTGAGCAGAGAGTATCGGTTGAAATTTTAAAACAATTCACACTTCTATAACATATTAGACTTTGACCTTGCTTTAAACATGAGAAATTAGTGAGAAACACCAATAGTGTGATTTTTATTCCCCTATATTTTGGGACATACATATTTGCATTGGTCTTTCAGTACGGATGTCCTGAAAATCTTGTGACACGCATATCATCAACTTTTATGTATTTACTTCAATCTTTGATTTCGCATAACTTGACGTAAGAACGTGAAGCTTTCTGTAAGACACAACCGCTTCATATAGTGTACTAGATGCCATTTTTTTTCTAAATCAAACAGCTTATAGAATATTCAGTGTTTCTCATATATCTTACTGTATGAAATTATGGAATAAAACGAAAAGGACTTCATGGACTTATGCATGGCATAAAGAACGATATAATAATTAACTTTTAACATTACCGAGCCCGGTAAACAAACTTATTATTACATGAAAGGATGAGGTATTTTAGAGTATGATTTTACATATCGGTCTAACCATAAACTATTAAATACATGTCACCACAAAAACATAACGTCAAACGAACGAACCAATAAAGGAAGAAAATATCGGAAAAAATGTATAAAATATAAAGGCTCAACCATTTTTCAATTCTTCTTATTTAAAGATTGTACACAACCATTGTAATAATAGAAGTCCAAAACGATACATGGTATATGCTATGCAAGGTGATGGTGTTATTTTGATAAAGCTTCGGGTCCAAGTACATTGTAGGTTTTTGACCCACGCCTAATTCATTCAATAAAAAAATATTCAAATCGAGAAAATAAATTATATCCAGTGAAAAAGAGCATACACTGGACCAGGGGCGACATGTTTATGTCTAGATAGTCCAGTATGGGTGATAATTATCTCGTACTTGAATACTTAATTGGAAAACAATCGAACGCGGGCCGTTTGAAAAACAAAAAACAACAAAAAAAACAACAACATACATATGTAGATGAACATTTGAAAAAAAAAAAACAATCAGAAAAATAAATCATTAAAACATGTCAACGTATTCTATGGTATTGAAGAAGTTTTAGAATTCAGGCAGAAGTGAGGCAACTGGGAATTCAACATTAAAGAGGTCAGTTCACATTATTATATATGTATGCACATTGGACGAGACGTCCTGTTCTCAGAACACTCTCTTGCCTAGGAACTGTCCGCGAGTCTTACTCATCCTTTAAAAATATCAAAGTTACCGTACTCTAGCTTTTAGATTTTTAAGACACGCATGCTATCCAATTTTTAAATTACAACAAGTCAAGACCAATGAAAAAAAAAACATATCCAAAATTCAGAGCTGTGGGACCACATGTTTCATTCATCGTAGAGCCCGTGGTTACTCATTTGGCAAATTTCCCACAAACAAATGGGATTAACCCACGCCTTGGCCTCAAAAATATGTTTCAGTCACACTTGTGGCTGTGAGGGAGTCAAGCCATATTGCAGCCTTTATATGGTGCGGACTGACCTTTATAAACTCAACAACGGCAATCATAGACGCCAAGTTGCGACATGTAAAGCCCGATAAATGAGCCTCAGACACAGTCAGAATGTTTCTATGTTATTGCAACACAGACTTACATGGAGTCTTAATTAAGATGAAAAATATTTATATTTAGTATGTTATATAATTTTGTAACGATCAACTTGGAAAATTTAAAAACTATTTCAACTGTTGACCTCTCAGTGTTATCTTAAGACCTGGACGATGTCTGTGCTACGTCGCCTTATAATTGTGAAACCGTTTTGAAAATCCAACTATGTATGATCGATACAGCCAGGACAATGTTTGCTCAGGATGGATTGATGTACTTACGTTTTGTTGAAAATCATAGTTTACATGACTAAGTTCAGTCAAAATAAGTTCCACCAACAATACTCATTTTGATATTTAACTTGTATTGTGTCCTTGACATTTGACGTACAAATCAGTGTTTTATGCGCTAAGGGCTTCATGGTGATACTTTCTACATGGTAAAGATACAGTTCGGATGAAAGCACTAACACACACTTACCCACTTAGTGATTAACTCTTTTGTATAATCATTATTTAACTTGACACTGACGCTGAGGCACCAGTCATTTAATATGTATGCGTTTTCAGCTATAGGCTATACGGTTATAATCCTGTTATCAGTTAATAATATTTTCCGTAAATGCATAAATAAGTGAATGTCACTTGAAGGAAAAAGAACTATTGCTGTGCGTTCAAACTGCTTGTAGGCTCGTACTTAGGCGGGATTCCGATCGTTTAAACTACATAAACAGACTGAAAAAAACTACGACATCGTGGCTTAATAAAATCTATCTTGATTAACAGAACAAAATAGACCATTCCGAAACAACAGTTTTTCTTAAAAAACGCTTTTCTACGATCATCATAATTATCAAATCACTATTGAACCCTCGGACAAATCCCACCAAATATGAGATTCTGCGATGACCGTGATAGTATGCAACTGACTGGTATGTTTTGCCTATTAAGCGAAAATAGTAATCTAAAATCTACAGCGTGCTTAAAAGACGAAAGAGACCGTTTAAAATTATAAACATATTTATATGATATAGCACCATTACTGATGTTAACATTTTACTGAAAATAATTTATCTATGTCCTATTCTAGCATGGCACATAGTACTCTTACTGACAATATATTTTCTGATCCCTAAACAATACTTTACTGTTAGGCAGAGATAAAATATAAATGTCATGCGTAGGCAATTTAAAAGGCAATTTACTTCTATGCCCTTTTATATTAAAATGTGTTTACACCTCAGAGGAATAATTTTGGACACTATATTAAATCATTTTCTTGCTCGACATATTTTACGGGTAACAAATGTCGCATGTGTCTGGTTCAAACATGCAAATTTGCATTTTTGTAATTTTATATGAAGTTACAAGAATGTGACCTCACCCTACAGTTTGTAGGCACATAACAGGTCAAAACAAGTCCTGAACTGTGCACAAAATGACCCCGGTTTATGGTTGATGCCCTAATAGATACATATTAGGGACACAATAGGCACGAAGTGAACAGATTATGACTTTACATAATTTGTCGCCCTGGTAACCGTATAAGCTAGAATTGCTAGTCCATAGCTGAATTTATAGCTATATCCGCCTACTGGTTGTTGCTCTAATGACACATCAGAGGGAAATTTCAGTCCTAGACGAAAACCTTTATGTTTATAATAATATATCAATTGGTTACAATCAACTTTGAAAAGCAAACAATTCGAACCTCTTAATTTATTATATACTTAGTTAATGAATGAATCAACAATACTATTTAACTGTTGACCTCTGAGTGTTTTCCATAAATGCATTAATTCATGAGTTGTTAAATATTAATCTCTCAATATTCATCTTTGTTATACATGTGTACGGATACAATTTGAATGAGAGTGTCACTTTAAGGAAAAAGAATTATTGCTGTGCGTTCATACGGTATGTAGGTTCTTATGAAGGCGCGCGCCCAATCGTTCAAACAGCATAAACCGACGGAAAAAGGTACATACATTATCACTAAGAAATTGTTGCGTAAATAAAACCTATCTGTGTTAATTAGACCATTCAAAAGCAACAGTATTTCTTCAAATCCGCTATTCTACGATCATCGTTATTATCAAATCACTATTGAACCCTCAGACGAACCCGTCAAAAAATGAGATTCGGCGATGACCGTGATATTATGCAACTGACTAGTATGTTTTGCCTATAAAGCTGAAACATGAATCTTAAGTCTACAGCGCGCTTAAAAGACGAGAGAGACATTTAGAAACGTTTAAAATTATAAAAAAATAGTATGTGTTGTGGCACCATTATTAATAATAACATTTTACTGAAAATAATTCAGCTATGCCAAATTCAAGCATGGCACTAACTACCCTTACTGACCATAACTGTTCTAAACCCTAGGTAATACTTGTCTTTAAGGTCCAGGTAAAATGTTTATGTCATTTATATGCAGCTTAAAAGTAAATATAAATGTATGTCCTTTTATATCAAAATTGTGTTTACACTCATCAGAACATTGGATCTACAAAAAATATAACAAAAATAATAAATTGGACAACATGAAATTCAAAAACAAACATTTGGAAAAACAAATTATTATTTAACATAATACCGTTCGGATAACAACCGTTTAAACCGTCTGGTAACATTCTTTTTAGTCTTCAAAATGTTGCAACGATATAACCCAAAGGTCGGATTGCCAAACCATTTCGGACACTTTTTTTAAAGCATTTTCTAGAAAGATTATTGTTGTTCTTCACATATTACAGACCGAAAATGTCGCGTATGTCATGCTCAAAGTGTTTGCATGTTGGGGGTGGGGATGGGGAGAAGGAGAAGGGAAGGGCGACTTTGTACATGTGATATATTCCTTTCTTGTTAGATTGTTTATTATTCAGTTATAGAATTTACATTGTATAGTAACACATAATAGCCTTACTCGGTAACTCGATTTTATCTTACGTGACAACAGAGTGACATCATCCAACTGTTTGTGGCCCAAGTACTAACAATAGGGACACACTAGTCCTGAACTTCAAGTGACATCCGCATTATGGTATTAAGAATTATGATATAGACATGCTTGTTCTGAATTAAACATATAGTGTTTATTGGCATGCCATGGCGGGCTAGTAGGCATAAGGGGGCTGCACTGGTACTCAATTGTACATTACGTGTCATCGCCTTAGTAAGCACACAATATGAACGTACCAGGCACGAACTGAAACTATATTGACCTCATCCTACATTTGGTCGCTCTGATATACATACTTAAGCGATATATTAGTCATGTAATGAGCATCATGTGACATATGCCGACTGGTTATCGTCAAAATAAGCACATATTTAGTAGGGTCAAATCGGACCTAAACCTCACATACTGGCCTCCTCCTTCTTGTTGTGGCTCCAGAAGATACCTTTTAAACCAGGTTTCACATAGTCAAACCTTGTTATCAGAATGACGAACGTCGTTGTTCGGGAAGGCGGCCGAACGGCCTGCCAGGCGCCAAACATACACACAACAAACATCAAATCAACTAAACTATAAATAACACAAGCTGAAGCTCTTCTGTCAATCATTAAAAAAAACAGGTTTCGTCTCACTGTGGCGTTTCTTGTGGTATTTGGCATACTGGTTGTCGCTCTCAGAGGAATATAGTGATATTCTAGACCTAAACAAACCGATTAGTGATTTTCGCCTTATGATTGTATACAAGTACAAAAATTCTGAACTGACCATAAAGTAATATCTGCCTACTGGCTGCCGTCTTTAAAGCAGACATCAGTGTTTTTACCTAAACATGATATATTGACCTCAACTAGCGACAAACTAGTTCTGTAATGGATATTGTGACCTCCGCTGACTGATTGTCGCTCTCCATTTTAGGGACAGGAATTCTTTTAAATTTCCTCCGCAGTAGGAACCTTGGGACAAACATATTCGTAACTGAACGTTCATCGTCGTGATAATGAGTGATTAATGAGGTAGTATAGTTCAGATATAATGGCATATTTATACAATCTAAATATCAATTAGAATGTATATCTCAAGAAATCAGATCACTCCCTTAACCTGCTATCGAACAATGCTAAGAAGAGACTGGTCAACAACCTGTGAGGATATCTGGATAGGTAACTTCATTTTTAATATATAGATGCTTTTGCTGTCATTTTGATTTACATGTATAACGTTGTTTTAAGAAAGGATTATTATGACAAGTTATTCGTCCTTTATTTAAAAGGTTTTTCAACATACATTTATTCTGAACGATCACTCAACCAAAATGTTTGTAACGTGTTACTGACATTTTAATCTTAACGACTAAACATTTTTACGTGACCAATAACTTGCCAACACTATATTTGCCTAAAAATGTTAATTCATCCGAAATCAATCCGAACGTTTGATTAGTTTCCCAAGGACTTAAATGTTTATAGTGACATTCGCTGACTGGTTGCTGACACATAAAAGATATATGATTGTACCGAATTGAACTGAACTGAATATATAGTGATCTTTGCCATAATTTGGCGCCCAAGTAGATTCATAAACGTCTCTACTTAGCCTGAGCTAAACATTATAACTGTTGTAGGCGATCTACAAAAAAAAGAGTTTAACGAACTCTGTTTTGGACAAGGCATACTTATTTAAGGATAATGCGAATATTTAATACATGTGGAAATTAAGTGCCTTTAATCACATTTATATTTAAGATTGTTTCTTGAAACAAAAGATATAAACGTTATTTCGGTTTTAATGTTGTTTAAAGAATGATTTAAATTGTTGTTCATGTATGCCGTATGTATGTATGCATGCGCGTCCCCGATCGTTCAAACTGCATTAATGGACAGAAATCGTATATCACTAAGATGTCGTTACGTCACAAAATCTATGTTTATAAACTGATTATACCATAAAGAAACACATTGTTTCATGAAATCCGCTTTTCACCGATCATCATTATCAAATCACTTTTTAATCCTTGGACAAAAAGTAGCAATATTGTCAGGGTTATTGTGTTACAGCTATAATCTTACGGTATTAATATACATGAAATGCAGCAGCCCGGTAACCTTAAACTCTAAATGTTGTTACAAGGTTATATTATGTTCGTATTGTCCTGATATTTATATCCTGTGATAGATCCCCTCGGAGATGGGATTCTGCGATGACCTTTATATTATGCAACCGACTAGTATGTTTTGCTTATTTAAGCGATAAATTTTAGTAATCTTAAATCAATACTGCGCTTCAATGACGAGTGATATATTTGTATTCGCTTCTAGTTATACACTTATGTATATATAATAGCATCATAACGGATGGTAACGGTATAATGAACATAACTTTATCGGCATATTCTAGCATGGTACATTCTACTGTTACTGACAATACATTTTATGATCCTAAACGATACTTTACTTTTAGGCAAAGGTAAAATATTCATGTCATGCGTAGGCAATTAAAAAGGCAATTTACTTCTATGTCCTTTAATATAAAAATTGTGTTCACAACTCAGAGGAATAATGGATCAACAAAAACAAAAATTAACCGAAAATAAATAAGACAATAACAAATAACAAATGCGATTACAGTAAATATTAAAACCCGTATGCAGAACTGGATTCTTTTTAAACACAGTAAATTTCGGGCAAAAGAAGATTTTGTCATCTGGTAAAATAATATCACGTCTCCCAAAGGTCGCAGCGATGTTACCCAAAGGTCGGTTTGTGTTAAACATAACGGACACTATATAAAATCATTTTCTTGAAAAAGCACTGTTGCTCTTCATATGTTATGAGGAATAAATGTCGCATGTGTCAGGTTCAACGCGGGGGCGGGCAACTACTTCAATTTCAAACATGCAATTTATTCATTTTTTTTTGTAAGAATGTTTACTATATAGTGACAAAAATACCTGTGTATAACAATACATGACAGCCTAAAGCGTACAGTCGATATTATTTATAATGTTATGTGAAGTGACAAGAATGTGACCTCATCCTACAGTTTGTGGTCCAAGTTGGCAGATAACAGGTCAAATCAAGTTCTAAGTTGTGCATAAAGTGACTCCGGTTTCTGGTTGATGCCATAATATATACCTAATAGGGAAAATAATGTCCCGAACCGATCATTTAATGTACTTTGCCATGACAACGCGGCAAAGTAGTCAAAATATGGGGACAAACTGGTACTCAGCTGTACATAAAGTGTCATCGCCCAATAAGCACATACTAGGAACATACGAGGTATGACCTTAGGCTATTTATGCGATGTTGCGGAGCGGTAAATATTTAAAAAATAATTATGCTCTTTCATTAAACAGTAATGAACAATCTCTGTCTATACAATTCATGATTTTCTAAAGTGGACACTCGAGCCTCTTATAACGTTACATAGTGTGACAACAAAGTACTGTTTGTGGTTCAAGAGAGCACATAATAGAAACAAAGTGGCATATCACCTGACTCTATATTGATCTCCGCCTACTGGTTGTCGTCCTGATATAAATATTATAGCGATAAATAGGTCCTGAAAGGAGCCTCAAGTCACCTCTGCTTTCTTGTGTTTGCACTAGTAGACACATATTAGGGACATAATAGGCACGAAGTGAACAGATTATGATTTATGTACATTATCTGAACATATAGTGACCTCTTTCTACTGATTGTCATGTCATGTCATGCGAGTTTTGACAGCCAATGTAATTGGCCCATTTTTCAAATCCTATATAAGGCAAGTTTTGTAGCCAATCAAAACGGAGGAAATTCATATAAGCAGAGTTGTGTTGATATTGGCAGAGTTTGGTCGATATGGAGCGAGTTCTGGAATATATTGTCTTCATTTATCTGGTATTGGTACCGCAAATGTCTTATAGTAATAGTTGATTAATAATCATATATATGCATGCCTTGTTACAATGTTATAGAATAATATAAAGAAAATCCCCATTTATGATATAATGTTATTAATTAGGTGACTTCATAATGGTCTAGTTATTTGTCTGAGGTTAGCTGTATTTGCCTGAGCCCGAAAGGACGAAGGCATATACATCTGACCGCGGACAAATAACTGGACCATTATGAAGTCACCTAATTAATAAGTATAAGTATTTAATTAATTGACTTTTACCATTTTCGTTAAAAACAATCTTATAACTTACCAATTCACATTGGAGCCATATTTATCCCTTATTCATTCATGGTGTCTGCTTATCTAGAATTGACTTTGCTGATTTTTACATGCATCTTCAAAGTGACATTGCAAATACTTATGAAAAAACTCTGTACATTAATGATTATAAGGAAGCATTTCTTTTCATCTTAATTTCGTAAATCGTTAGCCAAACGTCAAATGTTTTACCTTCGTCGTCCATGTTGTCGGTGTGCACAAAATATTCGTAAAATACAAGTGTAATATCAAACCGTACAAAGTGGTTCAATCATTCAATAGGTTCAAGTATTCAAAATAAGTTAATACGATGCACGCAATTTTCAAAACAGTCAAAAAACGGAAAACAAAATGGCTGTTTTAAAAATGATTTCCAGCATATTTCTCATAATAGACGAGTTTTGAAAGCCAATGAAAATGACCCATTTCTCAAATCCTATATAAGGCGAGTTTTGTAGCCAATCAAAACGGAGGAAACTAATATTGACCTAGTTTTGTTGATACTGGCCGATTTTAGTTGAATTGTCTTCAATTGTCTGGTAATGGTACCGCGTTTTCTCGGTATCTCGTCAAATACGTAATAGTTGATTAATAACAACATATTCTAATAAGTGACTTCTAGGGTGACGACCGGTCGGCTAAAGTCACTATGTGTTCGGCTCGGACAAGTATGTTTATTTTTAATGGTGACAATCAGTAAGCGGAGGTTATTATTTTCAGTTCAGAACTATTATGTCGCTATCATTTGCCTACTTGTGCGACAACCAGTAGGCGGAGGGCACTTTTTCCTGTTCAGGACTTCAGTGTCGCGTTTAAGCGCATTATAGGACGGTAACAAGAAAACAACGATCGCTTTATGTTCATTTCAGGATTTATATGTCCTTGTTATGTTAATTTACATTATGAATGCATACTTGTGCTTTAATTTTGATTTACATATATTTCAAATAAAACAAGTATAATCACAAGTTATTTGTTATTAAATAAACACTGATTCGACATAATTATTTACTGAACTATCACTCAACTAACATTCATAACGGTGTTAAGGTGTTGCCGACGATGCACATCTTCACGACTTTATGTTTTATGTCACCAATAAATCGCGAATGCTGTTTTGTCTATAAATTGTTTGTTCGACATATCGTTAATCCTTATTTCGACTAAGGATTAACGCTGTATAAATGTGTATATTGGCATCGGCTTACCGATTATTGCCCTAGAAGAAACAAACCCGAGACATGCTAGTACAAATCTGAACTGAACTGAACATAAATGGTTATACGCCATGAACTGGCAGCAAAGAATTCTCATAAAACGGACATAGTAAACATCCACTAAACATTAAGTGCTGTAGGCAATCTATATCATTCGAGTTTAAAAGGGATTGTCTCACAGATGAAAAAATAGCGAAAAAAAATAAAATTGTCGAAAAATGACATAAACTTGGCATCGATGTGTACAATGCATTTGGAAAAATTAGACCTTTGGGTAACATCGTTGTGACCTTTGGAAAACATTGAAACTTTTCACCAGAAGGTCATATCTTCTTTCGACCTATAGTCATTGTGTGTTTAATAATAAGATATTATATTGCGTACGTCTTTTTATCTACTAATTATGTTATACCAGTTATTATTTGATAAATATGTTTGAGTTTTGTTTTGTTTTAGAACCAACGTTCTGATGAAGTGACTACACGCGCTTTGATTCGGATGGAGAAATAAAATTTGCTTTTTTAACTTCCTAGACATGACACCTAATTCATTTTTTACTTAGGAATTGATAATTAAGTATCGTTTGTGGTTACAAACATATTGGGTTGGTAGTCAGGATGAACTATTTATATATTCCTTTTTTATAGGTTTTTACACTGATAGCCAGAAAAAGTCCCATAGTATTTTAGTTCATTTAACATTCATCAACTGTTATTATGCTATTATTTATAAAAAAATACTACAGCATAAATGAATAATTGGGATCGTATACCAAATATCTTGCTCTTCTTTGAAGCGCACTTAAGATTTGGAGTTACTTGTTTGGCCTAAAAGAGTCAAAACTTACATAGAAACTATATCACGGTCATCGCAGAACCTCCCATCCGGCGGAATTCGAGCCAGTATTTAAAAATTTAGCTAACCGCGCTGCTGTAATTAAACTATATTATTATGTTGAATTTTATTAGAGAACTGCTTTGACATAATTACACCGTGAATGTGCCTTGTTTTAGCCCGATGATTAAAAGGGATTCGATGATTGTAAAGTAGTGTAGAGTATTAATGTTAGATCCAGATTTTCACGATAAATTCTCGGCAATTTTTATTTGCATGATTTTATTCAGTTTTTGAAATAGATTAAGAATGGGAGTTGATAAAATAATGTTGTTTTTGAATGGTTGATTTAGTTATGTTCAACATATATTTTGTGACGTCACGATTAGGATTCGACTGATTTATTTTTTATTAACAAACATGTGATATTGATCTATGTTTGCCCTCTTAGTGAAAAGGGAATATCTCCTAATTCTGTCATTTTACGCAGTATGTATGATCGTTAGCGTACCTACATACGAGCCTACATCCTGTATAAACGTACAGTAATGTAATAATTCCTTAAACGACTTCGGTGGTCTCTAAATAGTTGTCAAAATGGCGGTCCCTTGTAGATGCGTGTGTGCGTAAGTGTGTCAGTGCTTGTGTAAGTGTGTCCGTTCGGCTTGTCAAGACTGAAAGTTGAATATGCATAAAGGTTCACCATGGCGAGGCGGCGTGCCGCACATAATATTCTTAACCATGTACCTCAAAGATCAAGGTCAGTTGTTAATTGTCAGAGTACTGTTAAAAGTAGTGATCTATAATGAAGCTTATTCGGGCAGTATCTTAACCATGCAATATATAATTTCAAAAAAACGGAAAGTTAAACAATTATGAATAAACGTGTGGCAGGTCCGTGTATGTACGCGTTGACGTCCGTCTATTTCTACACTACCTTTGCCAGGATGTATGTTTGGTACATCAATTTTCAAATAGAACCAATTGTACGTTCCAGTAATGAAAGTAAAGTTTTGTTTTTCTCATATAGCATTTTTGTCGCAACTCACTTCAAATGTAACAAATATCGGCCGTTAATGCCATACCTTCAACATATGTTCCAACTTTCTTAAAAACACATCGAAGGGCATAAAAGGGCGTGGAAAAAACAACAACAATTAGGATAAACGAAAGGGCACACTGATGTGACATAAGTGACAGACAACTGCAACATCTAAAACATTGTGACAAATAAAGCAAATAGCGGTCACTTAGTAGTCACTTACATAGGGTTTAAAAGGCCTATGCTAAACAAAAATTGACATCCATATACTGGAGGTCGATCTATTAGGCACATAATAGGGGCAAACAAGACCTGAACTGAATATATAGTTACCACTTCCTATGCTTTATCGCCCTGGTAGGCACAAATAGGTATAAACATATTGGGCACTATCAACAAACATTTTTAGACAGGTCACTGTGACTCGTTTATTAATGAAAGAGCATGTCGCATATGGCATTTTTAAATGTGGGTGGGCGAATATGAATATGTCATATCTTATACAAGATATATAATCTTTTTTTTTATTTTGTGTTATCTATTGATAGAAAAATCTTATGTCGATCAAGGCATACCCTAAAGTGGACACTCGAGTGGATTGATTATATAATGTTGTAAATGTTTTGTTGTCTATAATGTTCGTTAATACTGATAAAAATATCTAATGTATAACGAAGCATCTATGCTAAAGTGGACACTCGAGTGGTTATATAATTTTTATTTTATTAATGTTTTGTTGTTTTAGGTCATGTCGCCAGATTATTGGATAACATAACGTTGTAAAATCGTTATAAACCAGTTTATAGCCATGTCTTTCAGGCAGAATACTATTCAAAGGATATAAAATTCTCGTGTCAAATAAAGTATGATATAAAAAATTAGACATTCGAGTGTTTACATAATGAGCGTAGTGACTAAAACCTTCTGGTAGTCGCCAAAGTAGGTACCTATTAGGGACATAATGGGCCTAAGGTGAAAATCATGTGACCTCTGCCTACTAGTTGTCGACTTAGTAAGCACATTTTAAAAAATGACTGGGCCTGATTTTAACATGGTGACATTCGCCGTTTGGTTATCGACCTAGTAGGTGCATAATAGGAACATAATGAGCCTCAGCCGAACACAAAATGACCTCCGTCTACTGGGTGATGCCCAAAAAGGCAAATATCTTAAACCATAGCATATTGGTTGTCACCCGAGTAGGAACATAATAGCGACATTCTATGCCTGAATAGAAGACAGGGACACCTCAGCCAACTGGTTGTCAAAGTTTTGGAATCATAAAAAGGACATTTTCAGTCTTGAACAAAACATGTGCGAGTCTTTACCTTAAAAAAAAACTTTAATAAACAGTGGTCTTCACCATGACCTGGCGCCCTATTAAAACATGCCCTGAGTCTGAGCATATAATGACCTCATACTTCTGAGTATAACCATAGTTTACTCATTATAGGGAGTAACTAGACATGAACTGGGCATAAAGTAACCTCAGACTAGTAGAAACATAAATGAGACGTACTTTATGCAGTGACCTCCGCATGACCTAGTGCAGTAGCGGGCATTAATAAGGTTATCAACCAGGCTCAAACGTTCGCATGCCATCTATATTATTGGAACATACTGGGCCTGAGTAAACGTATAATGGCCTACACGTACCGATTGTCGCCCTCATGTGCACATCTAGTGAATCAGCCTTCTGGTTGTCTCCCTGGTTAGCACAAATAAAGACATACCAGACCTGATTTGATCACATAATAATTGACCGCCGCCTACTAGTTGTCGCCCAGGTAGGCATTCAATAAGGACATATGAGTACTGAGCTGAACAAACAATTATATCCGCCTACTTGTTACCCCGCTAAAAGACACAGTATAGGGATATACTAGGCTTGAACTAAACAGATTGTTGGGAAGAAATATAGTTTGAACATACTTGGTTGAACTGATCGTAGATCTTGATTATGCCTGACGCCCTAGCATATGCATAAAAGAGACTTACTAGTCCTAAACTGAATGTATAGTGACTTCCGGCATGACCTTGGACCATAGCTTATACTAAACCTAATTTGAACATATGGTGACCGCTGCTTATTGGTTGTTGTCCTAGTTTACACATATAAGGGAAATACTAGACATGAAGTGCATGTACTTAGGCCATAACCCGGGGCCTTTGTTGGCACATATAAGGGACATAAATAACCTGGGCAGAAGGCTAGAAATATAGTAACCTCCTCCAGCTGGTAGTCCACCCATTAGGCACATGTTATGAGAGTATTAAGCTTGAGGTGAACCTTTGAAGTCCACCGCCTGCTTGTTGTCGATCTAATACTAGTAAGCACATAACAGGGACCATACTAGTCATGAGTTTAAAATATAGTTACCTAAACAAATTAATTGTCGACCTTTTAGGTACATACTAGGGACGAGACCTTATGTGAACTAAGCTATGTGTTCTTTACATTTTGTTTCGAAATTATATACCAATTGAATGGATTTCATGGAACTTCGAATTATTTTTGTAGCCGCGTACCATATAAGACGTTTTTCATTATCTATACAGTCGAACCCCGTTGGCATGACATTTTCACTAACAGATGTAGAGCAACATTAAGGAAATACTCAAAAAATGCTTGTAAATAATGTCAAAAGTATTTTGACAAATACAACCTTTGGGTAGCATCGTTGCGACCTTTGGGAGACATTGAACATTTTCACCAGAAGGTCATTTCTTCTTCTCGCTAATATAATTGCTAACGTTTTTAATACAATATGTTTTATTATCCCGGTTGTTATTTGAAAAATATATTTGAGTTTTGTTTTGTTTTTGAACCAACGTTCTGATGAAGAGGCTACACGCGTTTTCATTCGGACGGTGAATTGATTTTTACTTTTTTAATTTCCTAGACATCGCACCTTATTAATTCTTTACTTTGGACTTTAAAATAAGCCATCGTTTATTGCAACAAACAAATACGAATTACATGGTACTTCAAATAAAATTTCTTTGACGCGTACCAAATAAGACGTGTTCAATTATCTATACAATCGAAACCCGTTGGCTCGATATATCAGGGACTGGCATTGATAATTCGAGCCTCGCGAATATTGAGCCAAGCGGTATTGCGTATTGTATGTGTATATGTATACGTTAAATAAAGACTTGTTAACCTCGTTTGTTGTTTGCTACGTTATCTCCTAAAGAGTAATTATTACCGTGTGCATATTGTGCAATTCACAATATAACACATTTAATAATATGAAATAATTTGAAATTTATTTACGCAAAACAATTATATAAACCCATCCATAGAAAACATAAACAACTAATCTTGATACTAAGTTAGTAGGAATACGTGCGAATAGCTTAGGTTGTCCTCTCAAGATTGCTCACCATTTGACAGTTGTATTAATTCTTTCATTTGGAGAAACCTTCAGCCCAATAATTTTATCTGAAGACGCCTGATCAAAACACAATCAGATTTATACCTGTACTGACATTACTTTTAAAACGCACATTAGATGAGTTTGGACATACATACATACATGTCACATAAGGCAAATGTTACGAAAGTTGAATTGGAGATGTTAATCCAACGTATTTATGATCAATGCGTACTTTGTTGGTTTCAAGATGTTAATAATAGTAAAAAGCTAGAAACGTATGTACTTATGAAAATAATTGTTGTATGTGAACCAAATCTTAACTATATTAATATAATCAAACATAGAATAGCATTTTCACGATTCAGGTGTTCTTAACATAAACTTATAAACTTGATTAAGCTAGTTACAGAGGCATCGATAGAGCAGAAAGACTGTGTACAACGTAAAATATATATGTACTGTCGAAACTGAATATCATGATCTGCTAGTGTGTCCATACTATAGATATCTGAGATCTTTATGTTTATCAAGATATTATTGTTCTTGGCCAACTTTACAATTTTACATGAATTAAAATATTTAATGAATAGTTATCAATTATGTACGCTACATAAACTTGCAAACTGTATATATCTTGCATGTGACCAACGTAATAATTTAGTTGTAAATATGTACACGTTATTGTTACCAACAAATGAACTAGAACAACAGGTTTTACAGTTTTAAAAGATAATCCATCAATATATAAGCCAAAACCAGAATTCAAACCAACATTTAGACACTAAAACGTCTCATTCTATTAAACTAACACAGTGGGCGATTTGTTAAACACGAAATCCTCGTGCACGTTCTTATCAATAAAATATTTATGTCAAATTTGTTCTTATACATGTATTCAACAATATTCAAACCCTATATTTTCATCAGGCACGTTATTTACAAACTTAAATTATTATTGTGTAAATGGAAAAGTTAATGATAACTTAGATTTAACTTGTTCATAGTTTAGATATTTAACAACATAATTTTCTTATGATTAATAGTTACATTTGTGTTTGTATATGAATTACTTGCTAACCGTCTTTAAATTGTATTATGTATAATAGCAATGACATTTTTATGTTTTTTTTTGACTTCCGGTAATCAAACATGGCGGCCGCCTAAAACTAACGTGGCAAAAGGTAAACATTTAACTTCAAATTAAAAAGCATAATAAGCATATAAGAGCCTTAACAACCTTGCAATGGATCAAGCAATATATACAGGGAAGTATTTACCCTTAAGTGACGGTTACCTCCACCCTACACCGAAAAAACGGACCAGAGAAGAGACGACCTCCACTTCGACGGGTGGGGTAAGGACCCCACCACCTCAACCTAGAGGCCCAAACTCCAGCCCGAGCCACCCAATATATCCAGATAGTTATCCATCCCTGACCCAAAATAACACTCCTGTGGAATTTGAGCTTTTAAAGCAACTCCCAAATGATGAAAAACTGAATGTCATTCTTGAAAACATTGTGTCGTTGAATTTGGGACACTGCAGAATAAACAATGTAGAGCACGCCTGTACATATAATCTCGCTTCACTTGATATTGTTGATGAACGACTAAGGCTATTAGAATATAAATCAATCGAACTTGAGGCCCGTCAACGTGAATCAAATATGTATATAGGTGGCCTGCCAGAAGTGCTAGGTGAAAACTGCACGGACCTTGCCCTAAACGTCATCGCTCAAAATCTGAAACTGAAAGAAGAGGACTTTAATGTCGTATCTGCATACCGGGTTGGCAAAAGGCAACATCAGCAAGGTCCCCGACAATTACAACATAGGCTCATATTTGTGTCTTTTTCGCACCCAGGCCAGATAAACCAGGTTATGAAAAATGCCTTTAAGTTGAAGGGTTCAAAAGTGAGCTTGAATAGGGACTACCCTAGGGAAATTCAGGAGGCGAGAAAAGCCCTTTGGCACGAATTTAAGGCAAACAGGGATAGATTTGGAGCCAAAAACGTAAGAATCAAATTCCCAGCTGCCCTAGTGGTAAATGGCCAAACAATCCGGGACCTGTTCCCGAACTGGAACACTGTACTAGCCGAAAGCCGCATCACAAACCTACAAAGACGTGTGATGTCTGCATACGAAACAGGACGCTCCGACCTATATGAGACGCCAGCTCCCGCCAGTTCCCATTCACATGCCACCAGGGAGCCCCAGACAGAAAAGAGGGTTCGAAACTCACCCCAAGTGTACCACCAAGACCCAATGAAGCAGTTCCGGCTACAGTACCGACTTCCGGCCAAGCGGCTGCACCGGGCGCCTCTCACTCAATACAACAACAACACGACGGGGTCGTAACTCCCCTCACCATAGAGCCAGTTATCATGGCGCCCCCGCCAATTAACAGTGCAGAAACGCCCCCTCACAGCCAAACAGCTTCAGAACCGCCGGCCCAGCCCTCCGGAAATGGTCCCGCTTAGGACAGACAGGGTTCAGAGACCAATGAAAGAAGCTATGAAACATTGTCAATAGGATCTTTAAATGTGTGTGGAATTAAATCAAGATTGAATTACATGGAATTTACAAACTTAATCAATATCCATGATATATTTTGCTGTACTGAAACTATGTTATCAGATTTAGATATCATTAGCATTGAGAATTATGAATTTTTATCACAACCTAGAAAACAGAATGTTTTAAAGAAATCAGGAGGTATTGGATTGTTTATAAAAGACAAACTTGTCAAGCACTTTGAAATTATAGAAACTCAGTCTGATTATATCATGTGGGTCAAGGCTAATAAGGGATCTCTGTCCATAGATAAAGATGTAATATTGGGTATTATTTACATACCTCCTGAATCTTCTAGATTTTTTAGCCATGATGAAATGCTTATTTTTGAAAATGAAATAATTGATATGTGTAATAACCATGACAATGTTATGCTATGTGGTGACACAAATGGTCACACTTCAAATGCAAAGGATTTTGTTGAAAGCGATGATTTTATCGCAGATTTATTCAATTTTGATAACGAAATCTTAGATTATTTTAATCAAGTTCGAACACTTGATTTAAATAAGTTAACGCTAAATCGCTCATCTGTTGATACCAAAATAAACACAATCGGTACAACTATTTTGCAAATATGCAAAAATAATAATTTATTCATCTTAAATGGTAGGTTTGGAAGGGATAAGGGCATAGGCAAAAGTACCTATAAGCAAAATTCCGTTATAGATTACTTCATAAGCTCGCCTCTTTTTTTGAAAAATATACTACAATTTGAAATATATGATTTAGACCCACTTTACTCCGATGGTCATGCACTATTATCTTTAACTGTGACTCTATATACTGCTGCAAACAACCCGCCTGGTGATAAAATTATATCCTCTAGTCCAAAACATAAGTGGAACGAAGAAAACACACGCGAATTCGTCAATAAAATAAATAACGGAAAAATAGAACATTTGCAATCACAACTAGACCAGTTCGAAAACAGTGATGAAAAGCAAAATATTATAGATAGCATAGCAAGCACATTCGCCGACCTTTTTAGCGAGGCAGCCACAAATACTTTTCCCGCCAAACGTAAAAGCTCTTATAATTATAATAATAGCAATAATAATACGGCTAAGACTAACAAACCATGGTTCGGGCCTTAGTGTAGGAACAAACGAGTTGTTTACAACCGAGCAAAAAGGCAATATAATATTGATAAATCGGAGAATAATAGAATGTTACTCAACCGTAAAAGTAAAGATTATAAACATACGATGAATTTCTATATTAGGCAATACAAATTTAATAAGGCCAATACCTTAAGGAATATGCAGAAATCCCAGCCAAAAACATACTGGTCTTACCTTAAAAACATTGAAAAGAAAGTTAATGGCGAAACGCCTAGTATTGAGGATTTCCAAGATTTTTTCAAAAACGGTGCCGAAAACCCAGATATCATAACCATTAATATTGATAATGACGAAGAGACACTAAATTCACCTTTAACTTCCTTAGAAATCGAAAATATGATTAATAAATGCAATAATGGCAAAGCTTCTAGTCCATCTGATAATATATGTAACGAATATATAAAGTCAATTAAACAAATACTTTTACCTATATATGTACAATTCTTTAATTGCATTCTTAATACCGGATTTTTTCCGAAATCATGGGCAGAAGGTTACATTATACCAATTTACAAACAAAAGGGATCAACAAAATCTCCTGAAAACTATCGTCCGATAACAATTTTAAGTCGCTTAGGAAAATTATTTACAGCTGTGCTTAACGAACGGTTAACTAAATTTTCGGATAAGTACAGAATTATTTCTGAAAATCAAGCAGGTTTCCGGAAAAATCATTCCACCTCGGACCATATTTTTACCTTACACTTTTTAACAGAATTATTAAGATTACAGAAACAAAAGCTATTTGTTGGGTACGTCGATTTTAAACGTTGTTTTGACTCCATCCCTAGAATTGAATTATTCCAAAAATTAATTTCAATGGGCATAGACGGCAAGATTCTTAGAATTGTGCGTAATATGTACTCGAACATCAAATCTTGCGTTCAACTAAATGGAAATAGCTCCGCAACTTTTTCTTGTAACATAGGCTTACGCCAAGGAGAAAATCTTTCTCCAATACTTTTCTCCTATTATTTAAATGATTTGTACGAATTTCTGGATACTAGGAATAATGATGGAGTAACGATTGAGTATTTAGTAGAAGATTTAACGAACTATTTAAAAATTCTTGTCCTTTTGTACGCCGATGATACAATTATACAAAGATCACAAAATGATTTTCAGAAATGCCTTAGTGATTTTAACGAATATTGTCAGCATTGGAAGCTCGAGGTCAACATAAACAAAACAAAGGTCATGATATTTGGGGCGAACAGAAGATCGTGGAGACATTATAGATTTACACTGAACAACGAAGAGCTAGAAATCGTTGATAACTATAAGTATTTAGGAATGGTATTTAGCCCAACTGGGAAATTTAATAAAGCCAAAGAACATTTAGCCCAACAAGCAAAAACGGCTCTTCATTTCCTATACAGAAGAATTAATAAACTTGATTTACCAATTGATCTTCAACTTAAACTATTTGATCATACTATTGTTCCTATATTAACTTACTCTTGTGAAATCCTAGGATTTGAGAATACCGAAATTTATGAAAAAATTCATCTAGATTTTTTAAGGAAAATAACAAATTCAAGGAAAAGTACACCTGCATATATGTTATATGGCGAGCTTGGCAGAGAACCGCTTAAAATTACAATTCAAAATAGAATGATTGCTTATTGGAGCAAACTAGTACTATTTGAGGACTTATATGCATCAATTGTTTACCGCTCGATGCGACAAAGTAACCTAAATTTTAAATGGCTTAATTATATAAAGTTTATTTTTGACTCCACTGGTAATTCAAATTTGTTCGAAAATCAAATAAATGTAAATGTTAAGCTCACAAGTTATAGTAAAACGAAAATATTAAAAGACCAGTACTTACAATTTTGGCACGAAAAAATGGGATCGTCCAATAAAGGAATATTTTATAATAGCTTTAAGCAAACGATTACACAAGAGAAGTATTTAACTATCATTCCACTAAATCATGCTTTAAATTTATACAAACTTAGATCATGTAATTTTAAATTTCCAGTTGAAACTTTAGCATGGCAAGGAATAGAATACGCGCACAGGCAGTGTCCGCTCTGTCAGTCAGACATTGGCGACAGCTACCATTACATATTAACGTGCACAATTTTCCAGGATCAAAGAAAAAGCTTCATTTTACGATATTATTGGCAGCATCCAAATATGATAAAATATAGCGAGCTCCTAAGTACAAGTAATAAAAAAACTCTCGTTAATCTGTCAAAGTTCGCCAGATATCTGATGAATCACGTGAAATTTTAACAATTATTGATTACTCTACTTCTTCTTACCTCCAGGCTTATATTCCTAATCACGCAGCGATCATTATCTCTACTAAGTCCATTATTCATAACTAGTTAAATCTAAATAATCTCATATTAAATTTGTAGTCCAAGACCACTTACACCATTCATAATTTTCTGCACGTGCTTTTTGTACCGTTAGCCAACGAAACGAGGCGAATTCCCATTCATAAAATATCCCGAGTTTAAGGGACTTGTTTTTACAACAGATCTGTTAGTATACATGCCAAATTTTAAGCTGTACAACTTTGTATTACATTGATTTCCTTAATCATGTCTGTTAGCGATTTGTCACTGTACCCGGTGGTAAAATTGCCTCAATTGTTATTTTCCGTCATGTTGTTTACCCAATTGCCTGTTTATTGCCTGTTTATGTTATTACATGTCTGTTGAAACGATATGTTACCGTGACAAAATAAAAAGTGAATGTGTGTGTGTGTGTGCTAATAAAACTTAAACTTGACTCTGACATACTTTTAACATCAGATTATCTGTATTCGTACCAGCTAAAGACAGAAATTACAGTGAAAGAATGTTTGCTCAAACTGTTAAACCATTTAAATCTGATAATGATTATAATACCAATCAAGCAAATATAATCGATCGGCTTAGCCAAGCAAACAAGTCAAGGTGTGAAAACTGTCATGAGTAATACACACAAAACAAAATGTTAAATGTTTACTAGAGACCGGAAAATGACATCCAGCGTTGAGAAATATTTAACCTCAAAAAACCAAGCTAACCGATCTAATTGTATATGAACATATTGAAAAAACAAATACCTTAAATCTTGTTCGAGCTAAAGAGGATATCGAACCTTGCGATACCGAGACACCGAGTTCCGATTGTAATCGAATAGTAATTCATTGGCATCAGTGGCCGATCTGCCGACATGAAAACCTATCATATTTATCATTTTGTCACTTCCGATTGCACTTAAGTTTGGGTCGCAATTTTTACACCTTACTTAATATATTGCTTAACGCTATGCTTCTATACCTTTTATATTCACTCGCGTTACCACGCGTTCTTTTCTGTAATATATTGGTGTTATTATTACCCTCTCTCAATGACTCCGGGTATTCTGCGTTATTTAACATTATGTTTTACAATTTGAGCAAATTTGGCTGAACTCATTTCAAATGAATTCTTAAAAAAAACGCCATTAACATATTGTTGCCGGAGCACTTTCGCTATAGAAGATATAACATTCTTAAATTCTGATTCCAAGATTATCCCATCTAACGACTCATAGGCCTTAAAAGGCACATTGAATTCGTTTTCATTATTCGCAGCACCAACAGTTTTTTAAAATGCTTATACAACTCATCTATAGATAAGCCTTCTGAGATGGGTATACTTTTCTTGTACTGAGTTTTCATTTTTTTTCCAGACTGTTTTGTTTTTGTTATTGCCATGTTAGCAATTCTACAGCCTCATTCTATGTTATTATTATTATTATTATTATTATTATTATTATTATTATTATTATTATTATTATTAAACGCGGTCAATCGTTACTGTGCGACTGTAGTAAATTTAAGAATGAATTACGTTTATCGTTATCCCACGTAATGTGTATACTGGGGATGTCCAATTGATCAAGTAATTGAATTCCTGTTTGTAAACAAATACCGTATAGAATTATTGTTATTGCCGAGTGGTCATAGAAATGTGTGGAAGGAATTATTTCAAAGTTGCTCAAAAGAGAGAAATATCGATAGTTAATGATACAATAATCTACCGGGTTTTATGGAAAGTAAAGTCGCTTATTTTACTATCCTTACTAATAACCTTTTCCCTGGTTGTCTAAACATTTATCTTTACTTATTATGTTAGGAACATTCGTCAACATTTCTTCGAATTGCTCGTTGTCTATATTATTGTCAAAACGTAAGAAGCCAATTTCATCCGCCATGCGGCCGTTTTAATCGCAATTTAATGCAAGTATATAATCAGTGCTATATATTTCGATTTCCTGTTTAGTTTTACCACTTGTATGCCTCTCAATAATCGTAATATTATATTTAACACTATCCTTAAAATAAATGGAGATACATCCACTATAACGATCTTTTTGTATTTTTATTACCAAATAAATTACACTGTGCGAATAAGAAGTTCTATGAAAATCAATGACTAAGTTATGACGTAAAGTAATCTTGCATAAGCGTACACATAACGGTAAGGACAATGTAAGAGAAGGATTATGCAATAAAAGTATTTAAAGATAACCTTTCTTATACAGTTACGGCTTCATCATCATTCATTCCTATTAACAGGCTTTGCGTTTTGAAAACCTTGCAAATCGGGACATTGAATGATAAGATAAAACATATAATCATTACATTTTTAACTGAAATATTATCAATCAAAATAGTTAATTGAAACTTGTCAGCGTTATCGCGCTTATTTGACTGTCAGGTTGTTAAACGTATATTTCGCGTGTCGTCTCCATGGTATTATTATATCAAGCTCAGTGGATACACTTATGTTTGTTGCCTTTATGTCTTAAATATAAAGATTTTATTAGATCGTGATATTTGATAATTTTGATAATATAATATTAAGTCGAAGTCAAAGTCAATATAGAAAATCAAGTGTTTAGTTTAGGAGATCATTTTTTTGTTATGCTCTAAGACATAATGGCCATTGTAGGTAGAAATGAACATAATGCATGTATGCTAAACGTAATACCCCCACAATAAATTTTCATAAACAGATGTAGAGCAACAGTATGGAAATACTAATAAATGCTAATAAATAGTTTCCAAAGCATTGGAATAATCCGACCTTTGGGAAACATCGTTGTGACCATTGGGAGACATTGAAAATTTTCATCAGAAGGTCATATCTTCTTTCGACTAATAGTCATAGTCATATCCCAGTTATTATTTGAAAAAATATGTTAGGTTTCTTTCGACTAATAGGCATGATGTGTTTAAAGGGACTGTCTCACAGATGAAAAAAAATAGCGAAAAAAATAAAACTGTCGAAAAATGACATAAATTTGGCATCGATGTGTACAATGCATTGAAACTTAATTATTGAAGTAGCACATAGTTAACAATTAATTTAAAGTTAGCAGTTATTTCGTATTTTTCCATTAAAAACATACTGGGCCTGGGTAAACATATATTGGCCTGCTTGTACCAGTTGTGCCCTCATGTGCACATCTAGTGAATCAGCCTACTAGTTGTCTCCCTGTTCGGTACAAATAAAGACAAACCAGACCTGATTTGATCACATATTAATTAAATTTTAATGACAGCCGCCTACTGGTTGTCGTCCAGGTAGGCTTTCAATAAGGACATATGCGTCCTGAACTGAACAAAGAATGATATCCTCCTACTTGTTACCGCGCTAGAAGACACAGTATAGGGATATACTAGGCTTGAAATAAACAGATTGTTGAAAATAAATACAGTTATTACTAGGTACTAGGTTGAACTGATCACACAGTGTCATCCTCGTTATGCCTGACGCCCTAGCATATGCATAAATGAGACTTACTAGTCCTAAACTGAATGTATAGTTGCTGCCGGAATGACCTTGGATCCTAGCTTATACTAAGCCTAATCTGAACATATGGTGACCGCCGCCTATTGGTTGTCGTCCTAGTTTACACAAAGAAGGGAAATACTAGACATGAAGTGCATGTACTTAGACCATAACCCGGGGCCTTTGTTGGCACATATTAGGGACACAAATAACCTGGGCAGAAGGCTGGAAATATAGTAACCTCCTCCAGCTGGAAGTCCACACATTAGGCACATGTTATGAGCATATTAAGCTTGAGGTGAACCTTTGAAGACCACCGCCTGCTAGTTGTCGACCTTGTTCTAAAAGCACATAACAGGGACCATACTAGTCATGAGTTTAACACATAGTCTGCACAAACTAATTGTAGACATTTTAGGTACATACTAGGGACGAGACCTTATGTGAGCTAAGCTATGTGTTCTTTACGTTTTGTTTTGAAATTATATACCAATTGAATGTATTTCATGGAACTTCAAATTATTTTCTTTGCCGCGTACCAAATAAGACGTGTTCAATTATCTATATAATCGAACCCCGTTGGCATGACATTTTCATTAACAGTTGTAGAGCAATATTAAGGAAATACTCAAAAAATGCTTGTAAATAATGTCAAAAGTATTTTGAAAATACAACCTTTGGGTAACATCGTTGCGACCTTTTGGAGACATTGAAAGTTCTCACCAGAAGGTCATATCTTCTTTCGACTAATAAAATGGCGTGTTTTATAATAAGATACTATTGCGAACGTCTTTTTATCTAATATGTTATGTTATCCCAGTTATTAGTAAAAATGTTTAGGTTTCTTTCGACTAATAGGCATGATGTGTTTAAAGGGACTGTCTCACAGATGAAAAAATAGCGAAAAAAATAAAATTGTCGAAAAATGACATAAACTTGACATCGATGTGTATAATGCGTATAATGCATTGAAACTTAATGAAGTAGCACGTAGAGTTCGAACCCATGTCCCGACACCTTTCATTTTGGTACTTTTTTTACAATTTTGACAATAAAGCGTAACACGTTTCTATTAGATAATTGTCCTGAGATTCGTTACAAAAAAAAATGGTGCCAATCTGTTATGACCTAATAATAAAGTATCGTTTATGGTTACAAACATATGGGGTTGGTAGTCAGGATGAACTATTCATATATTCATTTTTATAGGTTTTTACACTGATAGCCAGAAAAAAGTGCCATAGTAGTTCTGTTCATTAAACGTTAATCAACAGTTATGATGATATTATTTATAAATATTAATATAGTATAAATAAATAATTGGGATGGTATACCAAATATCTTGCTGTTCTTTAAAGCGCATTTAAGATTTGAAATTACTTGAATTGCTTGGATAGTCATAACTTACATAAACATATAGAACAAAACAGAACAGAACGGAATGTGTATTTAAATTAATAAATCATCATTATAAACACAGAATGAAAAAGTAGCATGCATGTAATAAATAAATAAGTAATGCCTATGGATTATTTGGTAACTATACCAACAATACATATGGTATACACAAAACTAACATATTTAACAGCAATATAATGTGAGAATGTCTTTTACGATATCATGTATTTATGTCTCTTATCTTAAAAGCCTAAATACAAAAAAATCGCTAATTTTATTAACATAGTTTTTTTCCAGAATTTAGTTATGATATAGATTTTATCATACTTGGATTTCTAACATAATATCTAGGAATATGGGTCTGTCGGATTTCATTATACATTGGGTGAGCAAAAACAAAATGGAACTCGTCTTCTATATCGTTTAGATGGCACAGTGTGCACTTTCTGTCTTTTCTAGGTATTTTTTTATAAACAAATATTTCACGGTCATCGCAGAAACTCCCATCCGGCGGAATTCGAGCCAGCATTAAGAAATTAAGCTAACCGCGCTGCTGTATTTAAACTATACTATTATGTTAAATTCCATTAGAGAACTGCTTTGACACAATTACACCGTGTACCTCGTCTTAGCCCAATGAATTAAAAGTGATTTGAGGATTGTAAAGTATTGTAGAGTATAAATAATAGCTCTAGATTTTCACGATAAAGTCTCGGCGATTTCTTTGCATGGTTTTATTCATTTTTTTGTAATATATTATGAATGGGAGTTCATTAATAATGTTGTTTCTGAATGGTTGATTTAGTTTTGTTCAACAATGATTTTGTGACGTCACGATTTGGATTCGACTGATTTAGTTTTTATTCACACACATGTAGTATTGATCTTTGTTTGCCTTCTTAGTACCTCAAATATAAGTGGTTATTTGTTAACGGATCGTTGGAATATTTTATCTACACTGAACCTTATCCGATCTGTATAATTATTTACCATGCAATATAAGATTTTCAAAAAAGGAAAGTTCAAAATTAATGAGTAGGCTTGTCGCTGGTTTATCTACTTGTTTTACTTGTTATGTACATCCGATCAGAACCAAGTACCGGCTGTCTTGACGTCATCATTTTTAAGATAGAAACAAATGTACATTCCAGTAAAGAAAATAGAGTTTTGCTACTCATATGTAGCACCAATAAATGTCAACCTGTCGTATTTATCGCAACTGATTCCAAATATTACAAACATCGGCAGCTTTTGTCATACCTTCATCAAATGTTTTAATTGTCTTGAAAGAGTCGATATACAACGAAGGGCATAAACTGACGTGGACATTTTTACAATGATTAGGTCCAAACGAAAGGCACCATGGTGTGCTATATGTGAAAAAACAGGCGCAATTTCTAAAACATTGTGACATATGCGGTAGATGAAACATTTCAGGGTGATATATCACATACAATAAATAAACGACATACACCTATACAGTCCTCCATTTGTTGACTTTATGCTCAAATATCAAAAACGTCTGTCACGTTTTTCAAATAGAGATATGATCAGACAGTGCGATCTTGTTTATCTTTTTTCTCAAATTTGTTAAATTTACGTCTAAAAGAGCAATGGTTCGGGGGTTACGTGGAACCTTTTTTGCTTTTGTTTTACCTTCTGTCCACATATATTTGAAAACAAAAAATAATTATTCACATTCCATGGTAGCATGTAAATGAATATCAAATGCAACCTTTCACCAGATATATGTTAGCCAGTTATTTTATACACGATGTATATTATCTTAACCAGTTTGAAATTAAATAAGAGTTTTTGTTTTTGTTTTAAGTACTTATCCAGAACGCATAGTAACATACCTTTTAGCGAGCGTTCTAAGATCGTAAAAATATTTTTTGCGCGCATTCATATTGCTTTAATCAAAATTCTAGCTTTTTTGTATGAACACTTTTATGTTTTTCAATGCCCTTTCACCTGATCTCCAATTTTTCAAAAGTTTTTCTTTGCGGTGGTCTGCGGTGGACATTTAAATAAAATAATAGGGTTTGTGATGATACTGCTGATTACCTTGGAATGTTTAATGATCTTACAAGTATCAAGATTATAAACTTAGTTTTCACAAAATGAGCATTTATAGAAATATCGAAGACCAAACCAATATATTTTTTGGTTAAACGAGAAATGTAAATCACATTAAAATGAAGTTGTTTTAAGACAACATTAACAATAAATTTAAAAGAAGATGGATTAATTGAACAAATAGTTATAAATCTTATTACGTATTTTAATTCTGAGATAAGGTTGTTGTGCACATATCTTGAATATCTGAAATACGATCTGTCTTAAACAAATAACATTTCAATCGACGCATTAAATAAACAAGAACAGCAGTACGAGTAAGTCAAGAATTGTGTTAATGAAAAGTCTGTGAACCTGGGAACTGTTCTTTCATGATCAATGGATATCAGAAAAACTGCATTGTCAATTATCAAAACGTATTGATCCTGTAAACACTGATATTTTAAAAACATTACAGTGACCTTTGATACTTTTCACTTTCAGAAGTTCAACTTCTAGTTTTGTTTCTAAACACTGAACCTGGTATTTGTTAAGCTCGAACCATTCATCATCTTTACTCGAAACATACTTTAAAACGATCAGACCAAATGCATGTATCACATATTCAATTATGAATCTTTACAACCATATATAATGCCTAGTGTGACTGTTTACAGTAATTCCAGTTATCCGCAGTTTGTCTTTATATTTCTTCAATTTATAATTTCTTTCATGTGAACGTTTCCCTGAAAACAAATATCAGGTTAATTTAATATGCAAATCAATATATTTTAAATTATTTACAGCTATTAAAACAATAGAGTTTGAAAACAACCATGGCAAAAGAAGAACAAGGTTATGACGAACAGATTATAACAAAAGTACATGCAAAATAAAGGTGTAATAAACACAGACTGTATAAGATTCAATTAACATCAATTGTACTTTGTTGCCGATGTTAAGTTTTGAAAAGTGAAATTGACATAAAAGGAATGCATAGGCACTATACGATCGGTTTTGTTAAAATCGCAAGTTTATTCTATATTGTGTTTTGTTTATGAAATAGTTGTATCACCATCTTAAACCAAAAAATGAAACGAGCCTGTCAATCATTTTGAAAGTTTGTGTGATTTTCTGTCCTAGAGCTAGATGTTTTGGCTGTTGGTACCGTTATGAACAAAACAGAGTTTTGACTAAAGCATAACAGGTCATCCTCACATTACACAAATATAAAACAGAAATATAGAACACACACGCACGCATGCACGTACGCACGCACACAATAACAAGCACGCACGCACGCACGCACGCTCGCTCGCACGCACACACACACACACACACACACACACACACACACACACACACACGCACGCACGAACGCACACACGCACACACACACACACAGACACACACACACTCAAGCAATCAAAACTTAATATATTTACATTAGATCGCGTTTTAAATGATTTTTGCATCAACAACAGATTTTTTAGAAATTACTCAAATGGAAAGAAAATGAAAAACATCAACCACGTTTCACACAAATCAGTGTGAAGGATGGTTGATATGAAAGTTATTTAACACAGGAACCTTGAATATTACAGAAATAAATAAAATGAAATAAGAAAACAGAGGCATAATTGCCGTTTATGAAGGCACCTGATACATATAGATTGGAGGTACACCATTTGTGATAAAACAGCATCAGATAAACATGTAAAAATGGAATATAAGACTGATTGTATGTTGTTTGTTTTAATCATATACATTGCAGTGCGTTTTTCAATTAATTAATTGAATAAGACTTCCAAACTCTTTCGTTCAGAAAACAATCAGAGTCAATTATTAATGAACAAAGAGATCAAGTCACTCTTGAACAAATGCAAACTTTCCATTAGTTTTTTTTAACTAAGCCAGCCATTAATTTGTGTCATTTTAACTTCTTTAAATATAGACAATGCAAGAGATTTGAGTAATAAACGCTTTAACCAAGCTGACTTAAAATAGACCGCCAGTGAAAATACCCATCACAAGACGGTAGGCGGAGTCGAAATAACAAGACCGACCAATCAACGATCCGTATCCGCTACAGGGATAAGCACCCTCTATTGAAAAATGCACTGGACGCGTGGCCTCTGTAAACACACACGGGGCTTAATGGTCTTATCCGATAAATCAATACTCAACCACATGCTACAAATACATTTGCGTTTACGATTGGGGAGGAATTATAAGCAAGTCATTAGTATGATTTTTTTTCAATTGCTAAAGTGAATTTGATGTTATATTTTAGATACTTAGACATTTGGTATCTTTATAAATATAAACATAATTCAAAATAAAATACTTAATCGATATTACTGTCATTACTACACACGTTTTTGTTTTTGATTCTGAAAATTGATATGGTTTCCGTTAATGTAGGTCTTATACATTTGACTTAAACATAAACTATTTCAATGAGGCATTCATTTAATGAACGCTACAAATCAATTATGTGTTATTTAATATCATTGTAGTGTCCCAAGTCCTATCTCAAGCCTTCTTTAAGTGACAATTGATCCCCGACCCGAAACTCGTGTGAATAACTTCTGGGTATTGATCTTCCATTTCAATTATCTTGTGTTCCCTATTTTTACATAACATTTATTCAGCATTAAATGGCATTCATAGGAAAAGAGTAAACAAACAAGCTTCACCCAAAGTTAGTAGGAATACGTACGAATAGATTACGTTGTACCAATATATTAAATATTTGATAATATAGTTTATTATTAATAGTTATTTTTGTGTTTGTATATAAATGACTTGTTCACCGTCATTTATATTGTATTATGTATAAAAGCAAGGACATTTTTATGTTTCTGGTAATAAACCTACTTGACATACTTTTTACGTCTGTATTCGTGCCAATTAAAGACCAAAATTAAAGTGAAAGCATGTTTGCTCAAACTGTTAAACCATTTAAATCTGAAAAAAATATGATACCAATCAAGCAAATCTAATCGATAAGCTACTCGGCTTAATGAAGAACAAGCAAACAAATCAAGGTGTGAAATTCATACCTGAACCAGCAAAAATGACTTTGAGAAAAGTAAACAAATCGAAATGTGAAATTCTTACTAAGGACAGCAAAATGACATCGAGCGTTGAGATATATCAAACATCAAGCTAGTCGATCGAATTTTATACGAACATATTGTAAATTCAAATACTTTAAATCTCGTTCGAGCCAACGGAATATCGAACCATGCGATACCGAGCCAAGGAGCTTCGACTGTCATCAAATATCAATGCTTTGTCATCATTGGCCGATCTGCCGACACGAAATCCTATCATTTTTATGATTTTGTCACTTCCGAAAGCATTTTCGTTTGGGTCTCATATTCATCCGCCTTTATAAGGCAAATTGAATTATTTTCATTATTCGTATTTATTATTATTATTATAACCATTATGATTTCTATCATTAAACTTTTTATCATAACTTTAAATATTTTTACCGTATTGAATTATTTACCGTATTTCTACATGTACATATTGTGATCTTTTTGAGTAAATGAGTCATCTAAGCTATGAATGTTTGTATTATAAATATTGTCACACAACGCGTGTGTTTTTCTTATAGCCATATCTCTGTAGAATTACTATATCATATCCTCTTAAGATGTTAAAAAAAATCAGAATCGCAAAGTTTTTCTACCAAGTCCATTTATATTCCACGATAGAATGCAATAACCAGTACTACTAAATTCTGAGCTATGTCTTGTTATAAACAAAGATAATTTTTTTTCCAAAAAAACAACGTTTGCAATTAGCATTGGACTTTTTAAACTATGCGAATAATAAGATTAGTGATGCAAATCAAAAACTATGTTATGATGTACAATAATCTTTCATAAGCGTACACATAACGGTAAAGGCAATGTCAGAGAAGGATCATGCAATGCTAATACATGTTTAACGATAACATTCATTTTACAGTTTCATGCTTATTAACAGCCTTATTGAACGAATATTTTGCATTCAATGTATTATGAGTGCGTCGCCATGGTATTATTCTATGAAGCTCATTGGATATATCATAATATTTGCCTTTATGTCTTAATTATACATATTTTATTAGTTTGTGATATTTTATAGTCTGCAGACACAACGTCAAACAACACAACATTGATAACTTTGGACAAATCCGACCTTTGGGTAACATCGTTGCGACCTTTGGGAGACATTGAAAATTTTCACCAACCGGTCATTTATTCTTTCGACCAATAGTTATTGTTTAATAATACATTATTATTGCTTACGTTTTTTATGTGACATGTTATATTATCCCAGTTGTTATTTGATTATTATGTGTGAGTTTTGTATTCTTTTAGAACCAATGTTCCGATAAAGTGTCCACACGCGTTTTGATTCTGATGGAGAATTATTTTTTATTTTTTTAACTTTCTAGACATGACACCTTGTCACAATGGTGGTCCCGTATAGATGCGTGCTTGCGTAAGTTCATCAGTGCTTCGTGTGTCCGTTCGGCTTGTCAAGACTTAAGTTGAACATGCATGGAAGCTCACTATGACCAGGAGGCGTGTCTCACACAGTATCCTAAACTATGTAACTCAAAGGTTAAGGTTAGTTGTTAATTGTCAGAGTACTGTTGAACGAATTAATCTGGAATAAAGCTTATCCGGGCAGTATCTTAACTATGCAATACTCTAGTATACACTTTTTGTATACACTTTTTAAAACACGGAACGTTCAAAATTAATGAATAAACGTGTCGTGTTTGCGTCCGTTTATACCGACAGAGACTTGTCCAGGATGTATCTTGAGTACATCAATTTTCAAATAGAAACAAATGATCGTTCCAGTAAAGAAAGTAAAGTTTTGCTACTCGCTTGTAGCATTTTGTGGCATATTTATCGCAACTTACTTCAAATGTAACAATCATCAGCCGTAAATGGAATACCTCTATCATATGTTCCAACTACCTTAAACACACATCGAAGGGAATAACAGGGCGTTAAAAAATAAACAACATTTAGGTTTAAACAAAAGGGCACACTGATGTGGCATATGCGATAGACAACTGCGACATCTAAAACATATTAAAAAAGAGCAAATATTGTGATATTAAGAACTTTACCCCTGAAGTAAATTTTGAAAAATATGCGACATATGATGTAGGTTTTACATAAACGGTAGGAAAAATATTCAAGGATGCTCCATCTCATAAATAATATACAGGCCATACATACAGTTCTCAATGGCAGACTTTATTCCCGAACATCAAAACCTTCTGTCACAGTATTCAAACAATGCCATTATCAGTCACTGCGATCTTATTTTTGTTATCTAATATTTGTTAGATTTTCGTCTTAAAGATTAATGATGGACCACGTGGGTCAAATGTCGTTTACTTTTATTTTACGTTTTTTGTCGACCTATATTTGAGAACAAAACATGATTAATCACAATCCACGGTAGCATTTGAATGCAGATCAAAAGCAACCTTTCCCTTTAAATATGTAAGCCACTAGTTTGTCTCTGATATCAACCAATTTCAAATAAGAGTAGGAGTCGATCTCAATCTCATTCAAAAACAGATAATCGAATGTTTGGAAGACATAACTTTTCGTGAACGTTTCTGAAGTAAGCAAAATGAGTATTTGCGGGAATGTAAACTGCTTACAATTGTTAACCAAATTACTGACATTCTAACATTCCTGTATAAAAGGTATTATGTTTTATCTTTCCCCATAAATACTTTTTAAACATCAAAACATGTCCAGTCCTACTTTTTACACCAGGGCTCCAATTTTTCGAAAATGTTCCTATGCGGTGGCTAGTGGTAGGCATTTATTAACATAAGATGACTTGTCATGATACTGCTGATATCATCATTCTGGAGTGTTTTATGATCATATCAAGTTTTAAAATTATAGTCTCAACTTTGAAAATGAAAGTTTCTTGAAATATCGAAGATAATTATTTTGGTTTAACTAGAAATAGAAATCTCAACACATTAACATAATTTCGTTATATGACAAAACAAATAAAGATAAAAGTAGATTGATTAAGTAAAAGGACTTTAATACCTATCACGTACATTAATGCTGAAATAAATTTTATTAGTTATCACAGATAAACTCCTAGTTTTTCAAAACTATTTTTTCGCTGGAATCATACATCATCATTATTGGAAAACATGTTTTAAAATGATCAGACTAAGTGCACAAACTCACTTATTTAATGGTGAATTCTTACAACAGAATGCCTGCTAAGATGGTTTATAGTAAATCCATGTGTCCGTATTTTGTCTTTATTTTTCTTCATTAATTTTTTTTTTTCATTTGGCAGTTTCTATAAAAAACAAATATTTATATAAGATAATGTGCAAAGCAATAGATTTTAGAATTATGTAAAAATGTTAAAAACAATAGATATGGCGTATGAAGAAAAGGATAGTTACGAACAGAATTTGACAAAAAAACCTATTCATGCAAGATATAGATATAACGCGTTTAGTCTGTATAAGATTCAAACAGCATAAATCTTGCTTTGGTAACGATACATACATAGTCTTTAGTTAATTTTCTCCATCTTTTTGTGCGGTCTCTTCTTGTGTTCTGGCTTTTGACGTTAAAGCTTTTCGATCACTTCTGATTGATCTCTTTCCAAAATCATACTCTATAATGCCATTTTCTAACTTTTTCATGTAAACACAACTTACTAAGTCAGTGCAGTTATTTATTATGAAAAAGTAACAGAAAATACATGCCATTATGATTTAATAAGTGAAAGTCTGTACTGAAAAAAAAAAAAAACGTCTTAAGACGGATGGAGGATATATGCGCCCGGTTTCGTTACACTCGTCAGTATTATCTGTTTATCATATATTGTATTTTGTCAATGCAATTGCTTTGATCAGCAAGTGAACACTATCTTAAATGTATCTACAATAAAAAGGTTAATACATAGATACACTGACTTGCATAGAAACATGGCATCAACACTACAAAAAGACAGTTAGGTATGTCACATAAATTAATATACAGAAAATGTTTTTGAGCCATACTTGACACTCACTACACTCCCTGCGTTGGGAGTGTTTCTGCATGTTGCCTGAAAATACATCAAGGCAAACTCTGCATTAAAGTAACGTAATAATACTGCCTTGTAACACACAGAACTTTTATTCATTTATTTCATTATATTATTGACGACATATTATTTCAATATGAGATATGAAAACACACACCTTCCCCTCCATTGCTTTGTTATTGCTCCGCGACGTAGTTAAATGAACGTTTTATGTGACTTCGCAAAAGAGCCCTGGAATCAACCAATTCTTTGAATGTTTGTGTAATGTTCTGTTCTAGGGCAAGACTTTTTGACTGGTTGTTGGTACAGTCATGTTTTTTGTTGTTGGTGTTGTTTTTTTTATAGTCAGCATTGCAGTGCTCTCTGTGACAACGTGTTAAGAAGAGGTAGTGCATTTTCAATTAATCATATGAATTTGACTTCTCAAAATTTATTCGATCAGAAACGATCAGAATTAATAATGAACTAACAAAGACATTAAGATACTGCCAGACATGACATAGTATCATTATATGTCTTCAAATTACAAACCATGCGAAGCATTTGAGTAACAAATGATTATAATCAGCTGAGCTGTGAAAATGCCGTTCACCAGACGGAAGGCGGTGTCGAGATAACAGAACTGCCTAATCAACAATCGTATCCGATACAGCGGTATGCATATTCTGCTGAAGAAATCAGTAAAATGGTCGACTGGACACGTGCCCTGTGTAAACATCCTGGAGATGGGGGTATAAATCAATACACAATTCCATTAAAATGCACTAGACTAAGTGATAAGTATGAAAGTGTTTTCTGCAAGAACATTTAGTATGCTTTATTACATTCCAAATTTATTTTTCCATTTTCTAATAAAAATTCATTTGGTGTTATATTTGGTTATTTTAAAAACGACATGCACTTTGCATCTTTATAAATATAGAAGTATTTTGAAATATAACTTAAACGGTAATTTTATTTTTGCTTTTTCTTGTGAAAAAATATTATGGTTTACCTCATTGTTTTGTCTTATACATTTTACTCAAAGATGAAACATTACGATGAGAAAAATCTCAGTGTATGAAGGCTTCAAATATATTATAATCTATTTGCATTCAAATGTTCCAAGCTAAATTTAACACATTATGAACACATGAACACATTATAGGCGCTATAAAATGCTCCTTAGATACAAAATGTCGTCTGAATAACAATGTTAACACAATCTAAAACAAAGTTGGGAACCAAAGTTAGCCGAGCTTATTCAAAAGAGATCGCTGTTTATACGGACGTCAAAATCACACCAGGCATACTGGAGGATATCATATAATATAACGTCGTTTCCTCTATATTTCATAATAATAATAATAATAATAATAATAACCATCTTCAAGTTAATTAGTTTCAAGTTAGTTCTTGAGGCATTTCCTGTCGTTCATATTTGTACAAATCCGATAGTTTACCACTGGTAAACGTTTAACCAATACTTCGAGGAAGCCTGGAAACGGTGCCTTTGATGGTCAACACAATCTAGAAGTATTAACACCAACAAATATCCACACACTGGCGTAAGATAGAAAAAATCTGCGGTCCTTAACACTTATAGTCATTTTGAGTAACCTTCTCAATACTCCCTCATTGGCTTGAGTCAGGATTGAGAACTATATGTCCCCTACTTGCCTGTATCCCAATGAATTATAGAGGGATTAGCTTATTATCCGCATCAGTAAGCTGTACACTGCGTTTTTGAACAAACAACTATCAAAATACCTCGAAAATGAATATATCCTTGCGGAAGAGCAAAATGGATTCCGGATCAATACATCTTGTGAAGATCATGTTTACAAGCCTAATAGTGTTATATGGAACAACAAAAATGCATTTTCAACGTACGTCGACTTGCGACGCTGTTTTGGTAACATTCACAGGGACATGCTCTTATACAAACTACTACTTAACAAAATATATGAGAAGTTTTATATTTCAGTAAACTAAGAATGTTTACGCAAGTTCTCTATCTTGTGTCCGGTTTAACACTTCGAAAACGGACTGGTTTTATTGTGTCACTGGTGTGAAACAAGGTTGCACATTGTCACCGACGCTTTTTGCATTTTTTGCCAATGTTCTCGTTAGGCCTTTTCTTTTAATTATATGTTTTACGAACGGCCAGAGTTGTGAAGTGTCGGAGGAGGAGGAAATAAAAATAAAAATAAAATTACATATCTGGAATTTTATTTTATGGTCGGGAAAAAAAACACACAGAAAAGCAAAAGCTATGATGTATTCTCTATGACTTTCTATTTTAATGTCAAGTCAATATGTAAGTGTGCACATTTGTTTTTGCTTTATCTGACAAGTTCACTTCATATTTTCATTAATTACTCTTTATACTTTGTAAATGCAGGTTATAATAGACAAGTGACATAATAATAATCAATTATTTTCGGTAAATCTATTTGCCATTTTGAGTTTAAGGAATCGGCTATCACTTCACTGTGTTGTCTTGGCTGCAAATTGTCTGATACCAATTCACCAACCATGTCATTGTTACAGTTAGCAAAAGAGCTTTTTTGTTTCCTTCTATACAGGGAATATTTATCCGCCAGGAAGCAGCCATCCAGGAACTTGTAAATCAACTGATTATAGCTGTCTGATAAAAAAAGCTGTCTATCCAACAGTGATTCAAATAATACTAGTTGTCCATCACATATTCTGTCCAACAAGCAGTCCAAACAACACTGGTGGTCCAACCAACACTTCAGGTCCATCCATTTATAGTAACTGTAGTTCAACCAACACGTATGGTCCATCCAATATAGCGGTCCAGTAAGCAATAGATGCCCAACCAACAATAGAGTTTCAACAGGCACTAGCTTACATCATGTTGCTACCAATCTAGCAGCCCAACCGATTGTAGTGATGTTCTACATTGAAAGTGATGGTCTCAGTAGATAACATCAGCAATTTGAATCATATCTGTAAAGAAAAGAATGGAACATTAAAAGTATATTTTTTATAAAAAAAAAAAGTTACTTTCATGTATTTATGTAAAATTATTATTACATAGTATTATAACACACAGAGCAGTATAAATAACATAATTTATATTGATGATGATTTATATATGTTCATTCATAAGACTATTAAATAGTTATACTGTACCTGGTAATATACATACAGATTCCTCATTATAGATTATCATAATTACATGTCAGATAGTAAAACAGCTTAATGCATTATTTGTGTTAATTTTCAAAACAAAGGTTTTAGAATAGATGATATTTTTTTATTAATAATACTCCAATAAGAATAGTAACCGCAGTCTTTTCTGAACCATCTCATCTACCCCACCCACCAGAACTAAACTGTCCAGGTAAACAGTCAAGCGATTTATAGCTCATGACATTCAAATTATATCACAATAATGTAATATAAACTCATTTAAATGACAAATCTAATAAATAAAATAAATAAATAATTACAAACCTGGAACAATAATTAGTCCATATTTATCGCTGTTATAACCCGGAAGTCACTCTGCCGCAAAGGATTATCCGGGTGAGCTAAAACCCGGTACCAGGTATCGATATCGAGAAAAGCCGTTATCACAGTTTATGATACCGGATTATGTTGATACTGTGTTATTTAAAGTATGCATTGGTTGTCAAAAAGCAATTAATAACGGACCGTGGATACTTGAATTTATCATCTGATATTAACCCTGATATTAACATAATTCGGTATCAGAAAGTGATACCGGATACCGGGGGATACCAGGTACCGGATACCAGGTTTTTAGCACAAGCCTGCAAATCAGATGAATGTTATTGATTGGCTTAAACGTGTTTAGAGATGTTTACACCAATGTTTTTTACAACTATTGCGATGTCCTCTGCTTTTAATGATTTGCCGCGATAAAGTTTCATCGGCGGAAATAAAAAAAACGAAATCACAATTTTATTTTTATTTCAAAAATGAGTTTTTTTTTTGAGCGGCGGTGTTCGTAAAACATATAATCAAATAAAAAAGGCCTTAAGGAAATCAACTTCCGAAGATGTGGCATCGCTATCGGGGACAGTCAAATTTGTATCCTCATGTAAGCTGACGATATAGTGTTAATGACACCGAAGAAAAGTAGCAAAACATGCTTGAAGCCCTAAACAGTTACTATACACGTTGGCGTGTCGTTGTCAATACGTCTAGGTCGAAATACATGAACTTCCGGAAAGGCCGCACACAGCGAATTCAACACTCATTTCGAATTGGCGAAAGTGAACTTGAATTTGTTAACAAATATAAATACCTCGGAGTAATTTTCCATGACAAAGGCGATTTTATTTTCACATGCAATGGCACAAAGGGCATAAACTAAAAGACATTGGTTTCAGGCCATACGAGAATTAAGTTGTATAATTCTTGTGTTGTACCTGTATATTACTGGACCTCAGTATGGAGATTCAAGCAGTTCCAATCCTCACACAATGTCCAAAACCGTTGATAAGATATGCCCTTGGCGTACATAGATTCGCCCCTGTTTCCGCGCTTACTGGCAACACTGGCTTATATCCTAACCCGTAATAGACGTTGGATTAACATGCTGCGCCTCTGGAATAGGCTCGTGCTCATGAATCTAAACGAACTGTGCACCCAGGTGTTTTAATTGGTAAAGCGAGTTTCAGTAGATCGTGACACACATAGGGCATATAGACAGTTTCAATAACAAACCACTATATAAACATTTTGTCAAGAGGGGTCTAATCTATGTCGAAATTAAGAACGTATACGGTATTACAGCGATACTTTAAATACGAAAGCTATTTGGACTTAGGCCTGACCAAAAATGAACGTTCTTTGCTGGCCCAAACACGTACTGGTATATTACCTTTAAGAATAGAAACTGGGCGGTATCTATCTAGGTGAACCTTTGGATGCAAGATTTTGTAGACTATGCGAAACCCAAGAGGTTGAAAATGAGTGTCATTCTGTATTAAAGTGCTCATTGTATACTAATACAATAATTTCATGCATCGGTCCTGTGCTTTCTGAAGATCATTTCATTTATCTTACTTACATCGAAAAATTAGCGTTTTTAGTGAATTAAAAAAATGAGGTAGTTATTGAAATAATGTGAAAGCTTTAGCTCTAAGAAAAAGTACACTGTATGCATCTGGAATATGTTTCAACATTGTATAACCGACCAAGTATCCTCATTTACTGAAGGAAGTTAGATTAACACATTAACTGTTCGGTATTCTGGAAATCTTTATGAGTACTTTTAATTTTTAATAGTACACACTATTTGCTAAAGAGAAACAGGACCGCGACTTACATACTTCTATAAGTTAATATATGTACCAATACTTGAGAATTGTTAACATTAAGGTGACTTATTGTTTTGTGAATATCATTGGGCGTAAACAAATTAAGCAGAGATATCTAAAATTTTAAATGTTATTTAGCATTTCACCATTTAACAGTCTAAGTGCATTTCTTTTCTGATTAGCTGCTACGGTGATATTACTTCCTAATACCGTGGTTATACTTTGTATTTCGGCTTATCCATTCTAGTTATTGGCTTCTGGCTGCGGTTATTATCTTTTACATGTTTAGCAGTTATCTTCAATTGATTAAAATAGAGCCTATTTAAGGTTGATGTCGTTCACACATGGAGGGTACCTCAGATACTTTGATTAACTAGTTGACTGCATTTTTAAAACATTCTTCAGATACTCACTTTCATGCGATGCTAAGTAATTATAAAACTTAAATGGAAATATGATTTTGGAACAAGCAACGAAACACTCAAGTTGATTTAAAGAAGATATTAGTAATAATTGATTCTTATGTGTTGTCGACTTAGTTTATTGCAGATACGTAATGTACGTGCATCATGAATTTAGTTTGAATTACTGCTTTAGTTGTCTTGAGGATTTCGAAGAAACTTGTTACATGTGGCGCTTGTATCCTTTAATCATTCATCTTTAAATATCAGGCCAGACCAGGCTTGGCTGATGCAAGAAGTTGCGACTAGTTCAGTGAAATTTAATGCGTTATTGTTAAAGATTTTACCCAAAGCATTATTATACAGACATTTTCTTATTTAAGGAAAAACACTTTGTTATTATAGACAAAAATAACCCCTTTAATATAGCATATGATAATAATATTGTCAATTTGGTTTTTTTAAAAATGCCATCAATAATACTATAACAGTAAATCAAAATTGATACAATATAAGTATCGTGATATTTGCAATTACTCTCGAAGCAGGAAACTAACTGCTAAATGTGTCTACCTATCTGTACCAGCATCTTAAAGATTGAAAGGATACGACCAAGTGTATGTTTATACAGTAGATATCAATAGCAGATATTTGTTTATCTGCCTTTGAGAACGTGTTAAACCTCTTGAGAACGAACTATTCTTAATCGGCTTAAACAACCTTATCTCTCCACTCGAGTGATGATTCTATGCGATAGAAATATCATTATAAAACCACTGATGAATGAGAATGAATACATACCCAATGTATAATTGCATGATCAAAACAAATCCTATAATCCGAATGCAGACAGTTTATTTCCCTATCCGGATGGAAATATCATAGCATTTGAATAAGTTATTAAAGAAATTCTTAAACATCAATTATTAAAATATATAATTTTAGAAATAAGTCTTTAAAACATTTAATTTAGTATTTGAACGACATACATCAAATTGTTAAAGCTTGCGATGCATATCCACGAAGTATTTAAACTATGTTTTACTTTGACGTTTAATAAACGGACTCGTTACGCATTTTTATGTCTCATGTACACGTTTACAAAAAGTCTGTAATCGTGTTAGCTCACTTTTAATCTTGAAGACAAGATATCGCTCATTTTGGGCAAACAAAACGATACAAGAAACACATACGTGCCTTCTGCAGTTTGGATTTCTTTGGAGGTAAACATACTAATTCTAACAACTTGTAAGAAATAATTTATTTCAGTTGCAACAGAGCTGAAATAAGAATGAGTTTTTTGTTTGTAAATTCTGTTTTATACATATTAACGAGTTACGTATAGTTTACTACATAACATTATATGTTTTTTAATCGACCGATAAACTGTTTTAAATACGTTTTATGTGTGACTGTCTATTAATGAATATCCCCTTAATATTTTACAAACATAATTTGTGTGCATAAATGATGATAATGATGGATCGATACAAAGTAGATTAATGCGTGTGCGTGTGTGTGTGCGTGCGTGCGTGTGCGAGTGCGTGAGCGTGTGATTTGCGCGTGCGTTCATATTTCTAATAAATGATTGGTCTGTGTGACATTGATCAATGTGTAAATGCATTTGTCCATATGGCTTTATTGGGAAGAATGAGTGAGTGAGTGAGTGAGTGAGTGAGTGAGTGAGTGAGTGAGTGAGTGAGTGAGTGAGTGAGTGAGTGAGTGAGTGAGTGAGTGAGTGAGTGAGTGAGTGAGTGAGTGAGTGAGTGAGTGAGTGAGTGAGTGAGTGAGTGAGTGAGTGAGTGAGTGAATGAATGAATGAATGAATGAATGAATGAACGAACGAATGAACGAATGAATGAACGATGAATGAACGAACGAACGAACGAACGAACGAACGAACGAATGAATGAATGAAGGCACGAACGAGCGAACAGACGAACGGACGAACGGACGAACGAACGAACGAATGAACAAACAAACAAACAACAACAACAATCAAACAATCAATCAAATAATAATAATAATAATAATAATAATAATAATAATAATAATAATAATAATAATAATATACAATTAATTACTTATAAGCCAAATATCTTTATTGATTGGGTCGATATAATAGATAATACTGACTTTGCGGTCAACATGAACTGTATATTTAAAAAAAAAAAGTTAATAGCTGTTTATCTACTTGATTACGCATGTCATAATATCACGTCACGACAACAGTATGACTGTGCCATTATTTGTACAGTCGGATTATATTTTAGAACTTCGCTTGTTAAGATCATCCGTGCAACATCGATGTTATGTAACTAAGTTAGTTTAGAATTAAACTGATATTAAACGTATTGTCAACCAGGTACGACTGTGTATATTGATCTGAAAAATACCTTAAATCACAGTACAAATTAATCAATCTTTATACATGAATATTGATTTAAAAAAGGAGAAAATTAAATAGTCTATTTTCATTTTATCACCTTATCTAAATGTGTTTTCGTACATAATTGTTTTTGTGTTTGTTTAGCAAAAACCGGTCTTTAATGTTAAAACACAAAATGTTAAGTCGGAAACACTTAATAAAGAAAAGCACATGGACAGAAATAGCGAATGAATCTATTTCGGGTTGTAAAATTACACCTCGGAGTGAATAACAACTCAAGTGATGTAGGATTTTTTTTTAAATTATCAACTGCTACTACTACTACTACTACTACTACTACTACTACTACTACTACTACTACTACTACTACTACTACTACTACTACTAATAATAATAATAATAATAATAATAATAATAATAATGATATTAACAATTATTATATTACTACTACTTATAAGAATAATAATCCAACTGACTATTCGCTATGAAATGCATATCAATTCCCTGACCGCACTCTGAATAATAAAAATGCGTAAAACCTCAAAGCTGCAATGTACGTGATGTTAGCGGCCTATCGGTATTTCGGCCAAGCTGCTTGAAGCAAGCGGCCTGGCGACCAGGCAGCCTGGCGGCTAAAATTGCTTCCTAAATATTTTATTTGCGTTTTCTTCTAAAACATTGATAAAACATTGATAAATCTAATGTTCCTTTTCACAAATCAATATCCTTTAGCGAATACCAGCATCTTCCCTGCTGGACTGGTTGATTGAATATTTTTATACTCGCTTCAGAGTGTTGAAGTTTTTTGAAAAAAAAATATTGTTAAAGGGGAAAGCTCATATAAAAATGATTTCTGTTTATCTATGAATAAATATGCTTTGATTTATCATTGTTTTTTTCCCAAAACGGATGTTCAATTTCATTGAATAGAGAACAAATCTATGGACCCTAATTCGCGCAATTTCGCGCCGCACGGCCGGTCGGCTGCTAACTTCACGAACTTATAGCTAGCTGCCTATTCTTGCATCAAGGGATGTATTGCAACAATCAGATTTGCTGGGCGTTCATAATCAGTACGAAACAAAACAATTATCTGATATGCGCATCCTTTTGAAAATTTGATTTTATAGAAGTCCAGTGCATGTACATCATGTAGCCCAGTATTTTCAGGTCACTTATATTTCCAAATAGCTGATAGTTTCTCCTTGTCATGTATATTTAACACTCAGACTCATTCGGTTTGTATTTACATCTAATCCTCCGAGGTCGGTTCAAGTGGCCTTGTGAATTTATATGAGATATATTTGGGTGCCATTTATAAAATTTATTCAGTCAAATCCACACATATGTCATTCCAAAGTGAAGAATATTACTGGTCATAAGATTTTCATGAATACAAGCCAATGTGCCTGGTCAGCTTTTTTTCTAGGTGCATAATTTTGACAATTTTGGTCTAAGACTGGACTCGGAAATAAAGGGCCGAATTCAGATTAACCAATCTCGCCCACACACAATGAGTTAATCCTCTGTAATAACGGCTCAGAAATGAGTAACACGTAAGTGTTTTGTGTGTGGGACATTTGTAAGTGCACGACTAGACCACCCATAATGTACATGACAAGCAGTAAAGATGAAATATTTAATAAATTTGGAACGACTATGGGGCATGATCGTTCCCTGACAATATTCGATAGACCGGGACAGTCTATTGGAGTACATGTACTTAAAAAACGTGACTTCTGTGAAGACATCAATTTTCAGAAGGATGCACCATTCACATATTTATTTTGTTTTATGATCTTGACCGCCTTGAAAACTTGATGGTTGTAATTCATCGATGACTGCAATAAAAAACAGCATTATGTACGTGAAAATAGCGGCTTAGTGGTGTGAAGTAAGCGGCCTAGCGACGTTATAATCGGATCGGCTAATGATGACAGAAACAATAATAATAATAATAATAATAATAATAATAATAATAATAATAATAATAATAATAATAATAATTATTATTTTTATTAATATTATTACTATTGTTTCTGTCATCATTATACGATCTTAGTTTTCCTACATTTCTTGATTTGCTTTCTGTCCGAGTTGTTATTTTTCTTAAGAAGTAGATGAATTCGCCTTTTATATCCATGTGCTTTTTTATAAAGTGCATTCAACTTCCATCTTTAATTTATTTTCAAACGCTAAGCCCACTTCATGCATACTAAATTACATTATGATTATATACGAATATGTTCAAATCACGTGATACAATTGAAAACGGTTATATTTTAAAAACAACAGGAAACAAAAAACATGCATTTTACCGAATTTTAGAACTGTTATTTACAATCCAAAATGTTGATTTTTTATTAGCGAACTGTTTTAAAAGGTAAATTTCATTTTAAGAATAATAATTTTAATTGTCATTTGTTTGTCGCAATTACTGACAAAAGGTACTCAAATCACATATGTTTACATCGTATACTATAAACACCACCATGGTAGTGAAGCAGATAATCCGATATGATCATTAAAACATAATGTATTTGTACCGTATTGGTCACTTGATGAAGTGGAGTGTAAGCGAGGCATGTGGATATGAACAGGCCCAAATTTCTTGAGACTTCTTAAGCTTAACAGGCTTAAGTAGCTTATTTTATTTAGCTTAAATACTGACTTAAATTGATTTTTTTATAAATGAACAATGGTGTATTGTGATTATCATAGAGATAATTTCTATTTAAAGTATAAAATATCTGAAAGAAGTTAATATAATGCAATAAATTGAAAACAAACAATAATGAGATTAGCTTAATCCTGTTATAAGGGCCAGATCACTTGAGTGTCACTTCCCTTTTTCCAATCAATTGGTTACTTGAGTTTCTCTTACAGGAATGTGGTTGGAGTGTGAGTGAGAGTAGATGTCTTGAATTCGGGCAAAGAAGATTTGTAAAGTAAGACAAAGTATATTGAAAACCTTGTACCACACTGGGCCAGTCCGGACAGCAAAAACTTAATATGAACAAACTGTGTTGAGCACCATTACATAATGGTTAAGATCTTATTTCAAGGGTCTGTGCCTTGCTGTTTCAGAGGAAAAAAGTGTTGTTTTTTTACTTCAGACGTTATAAACGAAGGCCAAGGCATGCTTTGACCAGGGACAGCTTGGGCATGGTCACTTATGACAACAAAGCTTATATTTTATCATGTTGATCAATTGGCATTGAAAAAAAAAACAGGCTCTTCGGAAGAGTAAACATCGCGTCCCGCACTCAACCACCAATACTTGGGCCTGACATTTTGGGACAGGCCCTGATCCTAGTTAAAACCACACACACACGTACAACAGCATGCCAATAAGAATAAATTCGTGCTCGGTTTACAGCCATAGTCAGGAGCGTAGCTCTTCCTCTATTCGTGAATGTGTTTGCCTCCACTTCTACAAATTGTTTACCATGGTGCAATCTGGTGCATTCTGGTAGTTCGTATGTTCTTAATAAGGCTGTAGGCAGCTAGGCATGCATACTTTTATAACCGTATTCCTGAAATCGCATCGGCAATTCGACATAACATTTTTAACTTTTGGCGAATTAATGCGCGCACGGTCGTATCAACCCCAGCGCGGTTAGAACTGCGGTGGTCACCGGCCTAATTTACATTTACATTCGCATCCAAAATACCTCGAGGGCAAAAGCTACTGCTTATTAATAAGCTTGCTATAAATAACGCTGTAATGAGTTCTCAATCTATGTTATGCGGTTAATATAGTTCGAATAAACTGCATTTTACGTAATATAACGCGATTGAAATTGTAAAATAAGCAATTATTTAATTATCTGCGAGTTACAGAACGTAATATAAAAAGCAGAATCCTATATACCTGTGTTTCGGCCGATGAATGATAATATCTGCATGTACAGTGTCGTTTAGAATAGAATGTGGGTCATCGTTTTCGGACAGGGATACTCACTCTGCGAAGTTGTCAAAACCCGGAAAAATATGAATCATATCATGATGCAATTAAATGCTAATTATGCGTTAAATATAAATTCATAATGTTTTAAATGAATCATTCATTTTATCCTACAAGCATTTTGTTTGTGGGGGGGGGGGGATTTAGTTATTTCATGAGTATATTTTCTATGTTTTAAATGTCTTGACAATTTTTATTGAGAGTCATGTAATGCCAAACGGAAAGTATGTGAATATTTCTCAGTTTGTCTCAGTAATTTCAGTCCAATATTTTGAGCATGATCAATATTTTATTTTAAAAAGAACTGATATAGATGTGTTCATATAAATATGTTCATTTTTTCCACCAAAAATATACGTAGAGCGCATAATTAAGATACAAGTATGTACATCAAACATATATATATATAAATAGTATGTGGGTTATTCGAGCCATAGGTATTTGGCGTTGTAGAAAGAAGGCTTTAACATAAACCTAATTAAAATGTCCAATGCATTTTGTTGGGATTCATTTAGTTGAGCTAACATACCCTGGTAGTAACTTAAGTCTGGTTTCAAGAGTAGAGTAGATTCTACTAAAATTTCCTTCATGCCTTATCCGTGGCAGTGCATTGTTCATGAAACCAAAGCTCCAGATAAGGGTTTAATATGATTTTGAGAATTACTCCCTACCTTATATGTAACGTTTGGCGTAGTCCACATTTCAAGTGACTTATACTGCATGATCTCATTAAGAATCAACTTTAAACTCTAAATGTGTTGGCGAAGGAAATTATGAGCAAGCATATACTATCTTTAAAAAATGATGGTGTTTCTTCGAGAACGTTTAGTTTAATTGAAAAAAATACCTTGTAGAATACATTTGCTGAGTGCAATGGGGGCAGTTGTAATTGTGGAAAGTTGCGTATTGATATAAGAATGCAAATGCAGGTATTAAGTTGATCATTTAATTGACTTACACAGCAAAGTATGTGTATAGCTATAATACGGGGACACAAATCATTATTCATCTTTTTACTTGAATTATTTGGACTTTTAAAAAGGTACTAAATGGCTAAATAGTTAAGTACACGAGTCCTGCTTATTTAATACGACATATGGAAATTTCTTTGCTAGTAGTTTTTGCACAATGATGAGCTAGAAATACCAGAACTGAAAGTCTCTGACGTTTTGCCGAACGAGTGTTAAAAGGACCATAGTGAAAAAGTATGTTTACCATTACTTTGATTACTCTTTTAAAACTGGTTAAAGATATTATTTTAGCAAATGATGGTTTGATTAGTTTCGCAAAAATATAAAACAAGTTTAAGAATTTGAGGACTGCTGTAGCATATATTGCAAGGTCGTACACTGAGGAGCTGGCCGAAAGGATAAGTATTGAAAATGTATATGTTTACAAACTTTGACATTGGCTCTCCGATATGGGTGCCAGGTTTGTGCTTCGACATTTGAAAGTGACGACAATGCTAAAAAGGGCAATTATTATATTTTTTATAAAAATGAGTCATTTACCTGGCGGTTGAGCGGCATTGTTGTTTCGCACGAAACCCTGCTTCGAATCCTGGTCCGGAGTGGAACTATATCCATCAAGGAAATATGGTCTTCTGATAAATTAATATTGCCACCGTTTAGGGGCCATTTTGAGTTAAAAGTAAACGGTTTCTAACTTATCTGAATGTGAATATCACTTTATCAGTATGACCAGAAACACATACTTTCGAGTTACTCTCGTGTACAATGCACAAAATACCCTTGACCAACAGTCACACCCAATGCTTTCTTTTTATAGATTTTATCGACATTTCATGATGTTTGAAGTATTTGTCACATTTCAATTTTAACATTAATTAAGTCACTGTGTATTCCAAATAAATTTAAACACGGCTTGCATAAACATATATCGTCATATACTCGACATTAAAGTCATGAGATAACGCGTTGTATTGTCTACATTCAAAAAAATATTTCTAAGACACAACTTTTATGCTAATCTGGAAAATGTACACTCTTACTTACACTAATATAAAGGTGAACACATATCAATGAGAACTATTTTGCGATATTTTATGTGTTACAAATTTAGTAGAAGAGTAACTGACAGGGAATCTCATTTAAAGATGCACTCTCACTCCCACATAAGAAGTACCACCATTTACCGAAACTGAGAAAAACAATGGTTGTTATGAAGGATACCGAGTTATATATGAAAGAAAGATGCGTAAAACACAGAATTTCCTTATTATGAGACAATAATTGATTACTGTCGGACCCACCAGTCATTCATGTTCAGTGCGTTCTAAGCTACTAAATACATGTTTACAATCCTATTATCAGCAATAAATAGTTTCCATAAATGCATAATAATGCAAGAATAAAAAGTTTATCACTCAAAAGGTATGTTTGTCATACATATGTATGGGTTTACTTTTCATACGATTGTCACCATAATATGATTCAAAACTATTTACGTACATATATTTTTCAGTAATATACCATTTCGCAGTTCTTCTTACCGTTAATAGAAACACACATACAATTACATTAAAACAGTCAGCCATAATACTATTTTGTCCTAATTTAAAGCTATTGACGTACATATAATTTTTGCAGTTCATTTCGCCGATAAATGATACACATATATGATTACATGAAAACAGTCAGTCAACTAATCATTCACTATAAAGTTAATGCCGCTCAACTGCCTGGTAATAGTATTAACGCATCATTACGCGATGAACAGTTTTTCGTTTGCTAAACCGTTCTTTTTATAAAGAAATAAACATATATTAACTGAGCCTGTAACATAATAAAAAAGGTATAAGATCAAAAAATAAATAACCTAAACCACTTGTTTTTTTTTAATGAATTCCGCAAAATTTGTTGACAACGGAAATAAAAAAGACTGTTATTTAATGACTAGTACGATTAGACCACACATTTTGGAATGGTTACCGGCAGCATGCAGTCTTTACGCATTCCATATAGGAAATTGTTACCTTTGATTTATGTTTCTGTAGATACAGACTGGTCAATTAGTAGCGATTAAAGGTTTTAGATACTGTAACAGCTTTTGTATAAAAGGCCACATATTTTGTAGTCAACCTTATAAGTTTTCATGATAAAATGATATGTGCAGTGAAAAACATTTAAATCTGTGATGGCACAATACTAAAATATGTCAAATAACTGTTATGAATAACTATAGGTCCATGACTAAGATATATGTTCTGTATTTGGCCTGTAATGGTTCACTCTGAGCTTATTAGTTTTATCTGAGAGTTAGCATATGAACTTAGAATTGCCATTCGTTGTTCTCACGTAGTTGCGTCAGGACCGCTACCCTGGATAGTTAGGGTGGTGCAATTGTTCAATAAAACATTTTAAAATAAAACTATTATGATAAGCACTTTTGACATTTGTGTCTATAAACTTTTAAATAAAGTAACAAATGCAACGAAAAGTACAGGTCTTTCTTATATTTTGTAAAGTATTGCATTCACATCAACCTTTGGGCGACACAATAACACGGAATTTACGCATATTTCGAAACTATTTTTTTGAGGGAATTTTGAAATCTTTTAAGTTGAACACAATTACATTTTCTGTTAAAAAAAGTTTTGTTTTTCACATTTATGAACTCTTATCTTAAACATATAACTATGACAAGAAAATTATTAATAAAAATATAAATGTATCCCAAAGGTTGTTTTCAAAATATACACACTTTTTTGAAATTCATGATTTTTCCTAAAATGGTATTCCTGCTGATTAGTGCTTGATGACTGAACCTTTTTAAAGCGTTCAAAATCGTTTGCAAAATTGTTTTATTATTTTAAAAAATAAATTAATAGAAAAAAACACAATTACTTTTGGGCGACACAACATATATCCTATGGGCGACACGAGTCTCCCAAAGGTTGCATCAAAGTTACCCAAAGGTTGGATTGTTCTAAATATATATATATATATATATATATATATATATATATATATATATATATATATATCAGAACGAACATGTTAGCTCTCTCTGATTGTTTTATGGTTGTGCACAGGGAGTTCATAGAGGGAGGGAATATATATATATATATATATCAGAACGAACATGTTAGCTCTCTCTGATTGTTTTATGGTTGTGCACAGGGAGTTCATAGAGGGAGGGAAACATTAACGAATTATTTCTAAATTGGTATTTATGGCCATATGTTTAACACTTTAAGCGTATTAATATGAACATTTAGAACTGCTAGATCGTTTGATGTAACATAAAACGTAAATTGATCCTCAAGTATGCTTGGAAATTCAATACAAACAAATGGCCATATTTTGAGGAAGCTACAATATGAAACATCATGCAGATATAAGAGATTTGAAAAACAAAATAGAAGCTGCCATGTGTTTGTCTCATAATAAAATAATATTTTAGTTCTGCCTAGTCACGGGCAATGAAAAACAAGAAATACATCTTCTTGGTAATTCAACAAATACACAGTCGTAATAAGAGCCTATGTCAAGCACAATTATATACATATAACACATTTGCCATATTAACTGGTTCTTTGTTTATTGATGTACGAAAAGAAAAGATACAGACGCAATAGGAAACCAACCAGAGCATGAGATCTGACAAGTGTTGATCACCTCCAAGGAACGATGCAGACAGTTGTATATCTTCAAAGCATGCTATTTTGCTCTTATTTTATTATTGGACAAATCAAAGGTTTGTCTGGCAGTTATAAAGCTCAACGTCGTTACACTGACAGCATGCACAATGTTGGGATTATGGTGTGTGGGAATTTCACCATCAGGAAGTGCTCGTCATATTGAATATTCAATACTCAAATGACTATTTGATGTAGTTTTATGGACGAGTTATACTTACGAATCCAAAAAAAACTTGGTAAAAAAAAGGTAATTATCTTTCTAAGGGTTGATATTTTCATGATTACCCAATGACAACATTTAAACTCAACGAAAACAGCTGGCGCACTAATAATGGCAACATGGAAATAAAAAATGTTAATATTCATGTAATAATAATATAAATAATATTGATATATCTATTTTTACTATAGCTGTTCCGACCACATCTGATATCATTTGGTATCATTTTGTCATATATATTGCGCAAATCAGTTAAGTTGATTTAAATGGAAATGAAGTCGGAGCACTTTGATGGCGAAAAGTACAATAAAGCCTCTTAGTTCACAATAAAACCTGTTAAATATTTCCCGTATGAGATCGAAACTTTTTGTCTGAGCTGCACCAATCTATTATCGACGATTTAACGAAAGCCAACTGGTTATTGGGTGTTGCTTATGTTAAATGAAGCATCTTATATCAATACAATATGGACGATAGGAACTTGAAGTATGATAACAGCAGTGTGAGTTGTTATTGAAGTAGTTCACTGACATTTATCAAACATACGTGCAATAGCTGCAGTAGTAGTTTCTAGATAAATATTCAAATCATCAGTGGAATCATTATAAATTGCATGTTTGAAACCTTGAACAATTTTTGTCAGTGCTACTGATAAAGTATTAGCAATACAACGAACGCGCACAAGAACATTGAATAAACGAAATCACACAAAACGTTCTTAAAGTCAGTAAATGGTCTTAATTGTATCAGATTATAATACGTCGGTAACAAGGGAAACAACACCAATACGAACTAAATTCCCATTTCATATGCCAAATCTTAGAGAAAAGGTCTGCAGTGAATTGTATAAATCTGGTTAAGTCTATGGTTAGGTTAAAGTTGGCCAAAATATTTGTTGATTGGTCAATATTTATCCAAAAATCAATATTCACTTATCAAATTATTTAAATGTCTTAAAGATAACATGCGGACAACTTATCCAATTTTAATACAATTGGCTGCTGGTGTTCAAGTGCCTTTTATCCAAAGAGCCTCTCATAACCCATTGATTTAAATCATAACTGACTGTTATAACATTCAATAAAAGTCCTCCTTCTGAGAGAAATCAATAAACTTTATCATTTGGTTAAAATGATGATGTGTTTGTAACATTTGTTTTTTCCTTTTGCTACTTTGCACTCTTATTTTGTCAACCTTGAGATTGGAGAGAGCATGTATTACTTGGTATTGAACTAACACAAAACGAACGTTTTCATATTAACTCGGGGTTTTCTATCAATATAATTTTTAAATAACTCTAATAGAATCATTGACGTGCCAATCGGGGGCTCAACATGTATAAAACGTTAACCCAACTGAACAAAACATGACAAAAAGACAAACTTGCGTGGATTGTTAATTGAACGATATTTTTTGTTCAATTACATTATACTATAAACCACCTTGAATATATTACCTCTTCTCTAAGAGCTTCAAGCAAAAGTCTGCCAACTGTTATGCCATAGGATTTCACTTGCTTGTCTTTCGCTGTTTTCGAACACCGCAATTTGTCAACTAGTCGTGTTTTGTTTCCACTTATTATTAAGGTTGGTCTGTATTTTAAAGGGTCTTTTTATGTGTGTGAGTAAAGAATATGTTCATTTCAAACTTACTTTAAGTATAAAGCGCGTCACAAGAAAACATACGCAGAACAGGAACCGTTCAAATAATGGTGGATGGAAAATTAAAAAGTAAACGTTTGAATATTTAACTAATTATCGAACTTTCCGAAACTGTGTCACATAATTAATTGACCCAGTTACCAGATTGCACTTGATGTAACTCTGGAAAAAGACGTCAAGTTGGTGAGATAAAAGGTTTGGTAAATAATTCTAAAAATGTGTTGTCTTTCACTTGGCTCAGTTCTGCAATATGTTCTCGAGTCGGTAATATAAAAATTATTGGTAAATAAATCCAATGTTGTGCATATATGCACTTTAGTCGACTCCGAACAGGTAAATGCTGGTAAAATACATACTTACAGCTACAGTCCTTCTTAATGATTATTGTGCTGTGCAAATGCAATCATTATCGGAGGACGTTAAAGACAGATATAAGATAAGCGGTACAAGCAATGCAAGAGCTTCGAACATTGTAATAAAAACACTGCTTCCTCGATAAAACCTGACATTCTTTGTTGGTAACTTACTGTTTATTTTAACATTTTGCCTTGCCAATTTTGGTTTAAAGTATTTGGTATCAGTTTATTTTTAAGTCATTCAAGATCGCTGTTATATATTCATTATCTGGGTTTGCGAAATATTTGTCGTTAAGCACCTATTTGTTGTTAAAAACAAGGAATCAGTCAAATGGTCACGTCAAATCTGGTGCGACGATACGTGGCCGATATATGTATCCAAGGACAAAGTCCAAGGGCGGGATACTGTTTTATTCTCCGGCAGAAAGGCGTTTTACACATTTCTGACAACAGCTCTGTGTTTCATTCCCATGATGATATGTCAGCTATATATTGTCTTAATATAATGTGTGATTAAAACAAAGTCCCGGTGAAAGGGCCTTGCGAAATAAGTCAATGTCAAAAAGACAGTAAATGAAAGGTACCTATAAACTATTTAGCATTTTTACAGAAAATTTATTTTCGCGTTTGACTTATAGACCTTACATTAAACGGTTGGTTGGTCTCATCAGTTAATTAACCGCCTGTCTTCGACGAAATCAACCTTTTAAGGACGAAACAGACAAGAACGTAACGAGATTTAATGGCACTGAATGCCTCTACATTACCCGACACGGCGATAATTGCCACGTGATACCTAAGCCAGTCTAAATGAATTGATTGACCGTGCTCACTATTCGCTAACGGGAGTAATGTATATAGGAAGGCAGGATACACCGGAGCTAATCATGTGTCAAGTTAGACAAGATCGACGCTTGTTATTAACAAGTAAATAATACGATTTCAGCGTTCGTGGAATCGCTGCGTTACAAAAGAACAGCTTGATGAAGGTAACATTTGCGACGTAGAATTGAAAATTGCAAATGGCGTTTCTTGTCTCATGTTTGCTATACACGCTCGCCGCCATTTCGTAAAACGTTTTTTGAAAGGGGTCAAATTTATTCAGTATCTTCGACCTAGACTAATAATTGGTCTTTCTTTAATTATCTTCCCCTACACTAGTTGGGATTTTTTATAAATGTGATCATAAAATATATGATGAGCCATGTAATTATGCATTGTGCATATAGTTTGTATGCATTGTATTGCGCATATGATTTGTAATACTTTATTTTGTGTAGTAACTAAATACTAACAGCCATTTGTGTTGTAATTTAACGCGCATAAGACAGCCAGTTCCTTAGATTTAAAATGGTATTCAAGGTTTCCTAAAGCTGACACTTTTCTGCGTATGTTTATGAAATCCCGATCTAAAATCGAAAATCAAAATGTCTTCAGATACGTGCGTTGGAGAAAGTTGTTATTTGTCAATCACCCTTTCTTGCTTACAATGTAATTTGAAATTACTATTCTAAATACAAAATAAAAGTCAAATCCGGTTAAGGTTTAATTTTCTCTTCGATACATAAAAGTGAAAAAATGTTTTGCTGGAAGGTTATTTATTTCATACGACTTTCTTTAAAATGATTGTTGTTTCTAGAACCACAGATAGTTCTTCTAAATCTACCTCTTTTTATGCTGATGAAGAACGTTAATTTCTGCGTGGAAAGTAAATTTGAAACTGTCTCCAACAGAACAAGTGATTGCTAAAAAAGGAGTAAATAAAATATAGAATAAACATCGCATTCAAAATATAAAAATACTCTTTTATTAAATGTCAGTCGCGTCAGGATGGATTATTATTATTATTGTTCTTATGAGATGTCTTTGAAAAAAGATATATATAAATAATACCTCTCAAGCTTTTTTAATTCGTGATGCATAATCAATATCTCAAATCATTGAGGGAAGTGTTTTATGTTCTACATACACGAAACTTGACGAAAAAATATATAACGAAAAAGAACAAATTCATCTGCTGTGTATGCTGTTTATTTTATTGGCATTTATTTAGAAATGATAAAGAAGATATAAAATAACATAAACAGTTAATGTATGTTTTCTGAAATTAAAAAGGCAAAAATAGTTTTTACTTCAAGAATAAAGAATTAATGTCCATATAAGCATGCAATGAATCCAGCGTTAATTTTAAAGAATACCGAATCTTTATAAGTATATGTTTGACATTAGAATGTAAATTTGTAAAAACATAAAAAAATACTAAGTCGTTGGCTGAATACAAACGAGTTAATGAGTCCACACGATTGTATTTATTTGTTTTAATTGACTGATACATAATATTTCAAATCTTCGGTATAAACTCGTATTACATACCCTTTCATGAGTAACACAACAACTTCGAAACAACATAGGAGTGAGTGAGTTTTTCCGGGGTCAAGGGAAGGATACCTGAGTCCAATTTTATGAAACTTATAAGACGAGAGAAATTTCTACCTGACTGATATTTAATAAGATGGTAATAATATTAATCGAAAAAGAGAGCCGAACACATCATTCGTCTTTTATCCAAGTTTTTGTTAAAGCACAGAGTCTCCATTAAGTATCACAAATTGGTACGGCATACAATGGTTGTATCAAGGTATGATTTTTATTTCCTTTCTTATTCTTTTATAGAACGATTATATTACCATACCTTCAAAACAGTGTACCCAATGATTTCGTGGCGTCGTACTTTTAATTGAGTCTTGTCAATTTAGCGTAGAACCAAGTTGTGTTCTCGATCGAGATTGTGTTTATTGCTTGCGATGTCGAATCAAATCTACGGTATTAGTTGTAACGAATTTATATTCACTCTATTTGCCCTTTTCTTAACATATGAAATAATGCAATTTTGAATATAAAAAGGAAACATTAAACATTACAGGACAAACATTAGCAAATGTATCAGAGATAGAAATTAGAATATTCACCAATCATCCATTACCAGTACACCACCAACACCATTATCGAAAGCTATTTCCAGCTTTCTTGCAATCAACGAACTTGTTCTTGGGGAGTTTAATCAGCTTGCAAATAACTAGACAGATAAAGCGATACGTTTAATCATCTCTCCGAAAGATACCTCAAGTGTGACAATTAAAATGGAACAAAATGACACAAGGTACCGCTATAAAGATGCTGTCTGAAGTTATTTCGTATTATCTTTTAAGTCATCTCCCAAATAAAGTCGCACTACTGGAAGATTGTTATTTACTTCAACTGTTCCTGAGGCCATTAAAGCTCTCAACGTCAGGAAATAAATGACTAGTGATAGATTAATTAACATGTTTTAAAGCAAACTGTCTTTGGATTGAAAATGTCACGTTTCTGATGTACTGCCCTGCTTATTGGATCGAACGTTAGTTTTATATCCTTGGAAAAATACTCTAGCACAGATGATTTGAAATATAAAACAAAGTTTGTTCTAAAATGATTTAAATTCTACTTGCAAGTGACATAAATTTGGCACTTTTATTTTGAATCAACAATCTATACACATATAGTCTAGTAATACAAATATTCTAGATTATGCAATCAGATAAAAACTTATTGTTAACATACTCGCATTACATTTATTTAATGCGAAATAAAAAGTTGCGACGCAACTAATTACTTGTATCAGTACTTTTATTTTCGATTTCGCGCCCTATTCGAAAAGCATTGTTAAATTACATTTATCGCTTAATTTAGCTATCAGAGAGGTTGCGCAACTTAATTGCACTTTTTTGTACGTGAAGAAACCAGTGACATTTGGCCTTGAACGTCGTTTTCGAAAGCTTTATATTTTGATATTAACCGAAAGGCTAAAATACTTGCGCATACACTATTTCCTTTATCTTAGATGTCATTGAACGAGCCTACATATTAATGTATGAGGCAGATAACATTTTTAGATGTCAAAGAATTCGAAAACACGTATTTATTGAGGATGCCGTGCAAGTCGTTGACGTACTGACACGTTGAACGAGTTTAATTCCATTTTCGAACAATGTATCGTGTTTAATATGATATTATTCACGCATCATCAAATTAATTCAGATGTTATTTAACAATGTCTTCGAATACTTATTGGGGGAAATAACAAAGTGCCAACCGGATCGGCACTTGGATCTATTGAAAAGCGGGACTTTCACAATAATCCCTATGGTAGAATATTATAAAATAGAAAAGGTTTATCTTACAGATTTGAACCTTAGATTTTCAAAACTACCTTAGGTGTAAGCCTTGTTGTTGTTGTCAGTGACGTGTAAAAAATAACATTGGCCGTAACTCAATAGCTGTTAAAATGAATAAAATACAACTTTGTATGTTGCCAGAGGAAATTATGTAAATGTGGAGCTACCACCATAACTATCGTAATATTGACTTATAACCTCAGATAGAGAAAGTTAAATGCTGAGACGATATGTAAAGTAGCTGCAACTGTGTCCAGCTAATCGAACATGTTCAACTATATGTACCACCATTTTTACTTGAAGGTATGTTATCTTAACATATATCCTATGACCATATATATATTCTTTAAGCTTAGTTCAATAATTATTCAATATCTTTCACATCACAATTTTCTATCAATGTTTAAAATATATATACTACCTTTAACTGGTCATATGATTCCCCACATTGTAAAAAAAGCTTACATAATATATTATATAGTTTTTTATGTAAGCTTGTTGTTGTTTGTGTGTGTGTGTTTTATGTTAAAATATAACTGAATAACACTTGATTTCTACCAAAAACAGCAATTACATGTTTGCTTCCTTGTACCCTTCTTACAGGAGTCGTCACACATATCCATTTGAAAGTTACCCTGGCACGTAATAATATCACTATATAGGGCCTATAATCTACCGTATGTGAATGGAATATGACAGATAGAAGCGAATATACCATGTTGCGGTTGTTTCATATCAAATTAATTGAATAACACTAACCTGTTTATCGAGAACATTGAGGTCTATTTTTTCTATTAATCGAATCCTATCCAAACGGCGAACTTTCAGACAAACTTCGTTACTTCCAGTGTATGTCATCGCCGTTGTTGTTGTCGTGCAAATACGTTAATATTGGACATGACTTTAAAACCGTATAAATTATATGAAACTTTGAACACAAGTGGCTCGATGCAATATGCTCATGTTAAGCAATATCCAATAAAAGGGTTTTAGAAGTCGCTATAGTTAAATTAATATATGTTCATACTAACAAACATTTCTGGGATCTAATGGGATGCTTTGTACACCATGTCAAAATGATTTTGGATTATCTATCAGCCTTGTCTAATCATTTTGGGAGGTTTTGTCCACCTTGTCATAATTTACACTGGAATGTTATGTCACGTTCCCATTTGAAACAAGAATAAAAGAAAATGTCTACTCTTTTCTCAATATTCCAGCTTTTTGTATTAAAATATTCATAACATTGGAATGATTTCTATTAAAATTGTTACTATTTTGCAACAATATATGTTCTGCTTGTTTTATTTTTTAACTTAAAAAATCCTATTAACCTGTGTGGTAGTATCCAAATTTGATGAGCAGTAATGCCTATCAGCACTATTTTGTCTACGAAAATGAATATCGGGGCAAAATTACTCCATGTCACGGGACGGGTTTTAAACAATTATGGTTCAAAACTTAATAGTGAGGAAGAAAACTGCAATCGCTTCAGTTATGGAGTAACAAAAAGTGTCTAAACGAAGGCCGCCAAAATAGTGACAATTGTGAGGTTAACGGGAAATTTTGCGTGACAATATGTTGAGCAAACACACAACGGCTTTATTTTCTTTGGGAAAACGTCGTTGAAAGTTTGATCGCAATAAGCCATACAATGGAGAAACATCGTGTTTTGAACAAGTTATCTTTATATATTGACAACCTTATCACCAATACGTTTTCTTCTTTTACTCATCCGCAAATCATATAATTGTACATCGAGCCCCAATTTCTCAAAACTTCTTAAGACCCTTATAACAGGATTAAGCTAAGCTCTCTATTTTTGTTTTCCAATAATTTGCGTAATATTTACCTCTTTAAAAGAGTTTATACTTAAGATAGGAATTATCTTTATGATTATCACACTAACCATTTTTCAATTATCAAAATTCAATTTAAGTATGTATTTTTGGCTCATTGAAATAAGCTATTTAAGCCTGTTTAGCTTAAGAAGTTTCGAGAAATTGGGGCCGGATTATTTTATGCACTATTATTCAACCAATTTCAGGAATACAGTCACAGTCCTATATAAACACGCCGAACGGTTCAATATAATTGCAAAAATTGCGAGAAAATGGCACCAGCGCTATTTTCCAGGCTATAAGACCAAACGTCACATACACCATTGAACAATAATGGCCTTTATGATCGTCTACTCTACGCTTAACCAGCAATTTGTCTTCAAATATGCAAAACGCATTTTTTGTTGTCAACTATATTGCCCCTTTCTCTTGGCTAGACAATACGTTAAGTTAAACAACGATCTATTTTTAGCTAATACACCATATTTCCAGTTACATTAGGCAATGTTTACAACATATTTACGATGTTTGACTAGTGAATTGACAGTAAAACCTTTGTATTTATTCGTATTATCTTGTTGCAATTTTGCAATTTAAGGTAGTTATTCTATTTGGCGTTTATTTTCAAACATTTATTGTCCTTTTTCGAATATGAGAACGAACAGCGCACCATACTTAATTAATTTGGTGATAAACATTATGTTTTATCCAATTAGAAAGCAGTATTTCTCTAGTTTTCCATTTTCTTCCAGTTAAATCAGCTGTCGGCCGTAATAATTGGTTTAATTCAGATAAAGCGATTTATATATAAATAATGGCTAACCAAGTTATGGTGTGTACTATTTCATAATTAATGTTGGTCCAGGATGTTCTTATGGTGTGTGCATGCACCGAAATGTAGTTGTAATGTTAGTTGATTAAAAAAAGCGAATCGGGAATAAAGCTCCTTGCACAACGGTTTGTACATTATTGAAAAGAAACCTGATCATTTGATATAAAATATCAGATACAATTAAAGGGATATTCACGTGTGTACACCAAACAAAAGGCCCAGCTGCACAACGGAAATGTCCATTCATCGATTTCCGTGCATAACCGACAATTGATGGAACTGGCGTTTAGTAGGCGTGTTGTTAATGCAAGCCAGACCAATTTTAATTTTATTAATTTGGATTATACATTTCTTAATTTCATTTTGCCTTTAATAAACGATTTATAAGCTTATGGTTTTAATCAACCTCTCAGTAAAAACACCGCATTAAAATCGAATGTTTCGTGAACGTACATAATTTTTCTAACGATATCTGTAATGATGAAGCATTTCTTTGTTTTATTTTTCCTTTTATTGTACCATATTTAGTGATCAACATTCATTATAATTCGCCCAATGAGAACGCAGTATTTCTCAAGTTTACCAATGTATTGATTTCAGTAAAACAGGAATAAGCCGTCATTGATTTTAATATGGTGAAGCTTTAGATATAAACAATGGCTTGCCCAATTAGGGGTAGTTTATACCTTATAATGTAGACCAACTAAAATAATCCGATTTTTGATGATTTGGTTAATTTGTAAATTCAATGACAATTCATTGCATATACCAGTATAACTTATTTAATGTACGAACTGTACGTTACCCTAACAATGCAATAAGCATGGCCGTATCAGTGTCTTATTACCTCCCTTTCCTTCAAGAATATAATTTAGCTTTCACTTGAAATATTTCATGAAAATACAGTATAAGTGTGATTATTTTGTTTAAAATATATTTTAACGAATTACTTCTTAGTTAAACTATGGAAGTTCTTAGTGTATAAAACAATATGGTATTCTTAGCAGTAAGATTGTCACGTGATATCCACATTTCTTTGGGACGTTGTGCGCGCTAAATGTGGACTACTCTTTCGGTTTGATGGCATGTTTGTTATTATAATGAATGCATTTTTTTTTATCAAAGATTAAAATAAATGTCAAAAAAGGTTAAAATAAGTCATTTGGATATACATACATTTTGATAAGTTTACAAAACTAAAAGATACTGGACTGAAAAATAAAGAAAAGTTGTGGCTACAATGGTTACATTTAGATAAATAGATGAATATAACAATTAATCCTATGCTTAAGCAGTAAAATATCTTGAAGTTCTAATATGGTTTTGGAAATATATCAGTTTTTCTTATGAATTGAAAATATCTTAAATTTACTGAAGATGCTTCTGTAACACTGACCGTGTTGCACTTCTAACATTCTATTGTATATTCAGACCATTGTATGCTTGCTAATTGTCCAGTATACAACCATGTGAATTTTATTTTAAACATCACAATTGCTAATTTCTGATAATAAATACCATTTCATTGTTATTATTACTTTCAATAATTCTCATATATGCTTATGAACAACACTTAAGACCAGGGATCTAAAGCTTTGTAGGTAGGTTGATTATGACCAGCAAAAAGAGCCTGATTTTGAGGTCAGTTGGTCAAAGGTCAATGACATGGTGAAGTTCAGATATCCTTTAGCTGAAAATCTGTTTCCGATCAATATATGAAGAACACAATGGCCCAAGGAAATCAAACTTCGTCGGCACTGGCACTGGTTGGTCATAATCAGCCGACGAAACATATTGTCTCAAAGGTCAGTGGGTCAAAGGTCGAGGCCATTGTGACCGTTAGCTGAAAATACGCAGTTTCCCATAAATAAATGAAATTGCTAAAGCATAGAGACCTCGCACTTGGTAGAAGTCCCATAAACACGACCAGCACCCTAACTTTTTCTGACTTAAGTTGGTCAAGAGTCAATGTCGTGGTGACCTTGAGCTGAAAGTCTGAATTCGTTCAATAACTGAAGAATGGTTGTATCCAGGTACGTCGAACTTGGTATGCTGATTCCTTATGGTCATGTTTAAAAACATTCGCGGTGTCATTGATGTTTTGCATCAAAATTAGTCTTGTATTTCTTATTTCTTCTGTAATACTTATTTGCATGACATAAATTAATCGTCTTGAAACCAAACACCGCAATAGCTCGGAACAATGTAATTTTGGAGCACATGGACAATTTCCTATGGATTGTGTTTTAATGCTGGAACACTCAAAACTGACCAATTCAGGAAGCGCCATGCAAAAAAAATGCATTGTGGCATGTCATACTTCAATCGTATTGAATAGGTTTTACTAGCTATATTAGTTTAGTTTTTTTTATTAAAACAATAATACTATTTTAAAAGCAAGTCAACTTATTCATAGGAAGTAAGTAACTAAGTAAGTATGCTTTTTAGTATTGTAATTCAAACAAAAAATAAGTTCAACATGCTTACAAAAGGTAAACTTCCTTTAAATATTACTATTATCTAGACGTCCGTGCAAACATGCCACCGAATTACGTTATGTAATAATACCAAAGAAAATCCAGTTTAACCGAAGCGAGTCTGTCCTTGAGAATAATAGTCATGTACAATACAAATTTACTAAAGTCTGGTTTTAGCTTAAAATAATAATGTTAGTTGATATTTGATAATATCATTCCTCACGCGATTATGACAATACAAACTGTGCAATATAGCTGTTAAGAACCATTTTGCGCGATGTTATTTGAAATGTGATAATATTTACATCACAATCACATGCGATTCCACAATTCCACTATTATAATGATCGACTAACGTTTGAAGGAGCAGTCAAGAGGAAATGTTCTTATGATTACCCTTTGATGGTTCTTGATGTGAGTTTTGTTTAAACAAAACGTTCGGAATAAAACATAATACTAAACCCCAAGTTTAAATGTCCATGGCCTAAAATGTGTGCAGGCTAATTCACCTAAGGGATACGATCTCAAACAAATATATGATATATGTTAGAAACTGTAGTATGACATCTAAGGAGGTCATATAAAAATCGCACCGTCCGTCCGTCTGGTTTATCTTTTCCGAGCTGTTCCTTTGCATGGCGGGATTTTAAAACTTCTTGACGCATGTGCTCAGAACATAAAATCAACGTGTCACACTTACAGGTAAATCATTACGGAATGCTGCTTATACGCATATGCTGTATAGTTGGCTGGGAGAGTGCTATTACTTTACCATGCACAAATTGTAACTGGCACATGAGTTCGGTACATAAAGAAGACGTTTCTAGTGCAAGACCCATACCCCTGTTACTGCATAACTTCCAAACACTTGCTGTCAACCATTTTAGGGCCGGGCGTATGCATTAAGGTTATGATAGCTGTTTCTGAATGTAGGCATATAAGTAATTGCATACTCCATTAAACTGGATGAAACTTTCACTTTTTAGAAGTCTCAAAATCTGCCATTAGAGTTAATGAGTGTTTGGTTGTGCATGCTGTTATGATAATAACGTTGCTTGAATTTCAATGCTGTAGCTTAAAAATATATGTTTGCAATATTGCACCCTTATTCCAATTTCCAATGCTGTAGATTAAAAAAAATGAAAAAGGTCAAATTGTCGTGATCAAGGTCAATATTGTTATTTGTTTGCAAAACTGATGACATTGTCCAATTTTGTTAAAGATGCACTCTTACTCCTAGATAAGATTTACCACAATTAATAATAATGTTTTAATATTCCAAAAAAGATGCATACATGTCGTAAACAATGGTTCTTATGAAGGATACCGAGTTAAATTTGAAAGAAATGAACATAAAACACGGTATTTCTACCTCATGAGACTATATAGACCGCAGCAAATATTTTAGCATTCACCAATCATTTAATATGTCACTTTAAGTATTTCTGAGGAGAAGATTCAGTTATTGTTGCGATGGCAATAACCGATTTGTACTGAACCAGTACAATTGAGGGACACCCTATGTACATTTCGTTTTTTTTATTGGGCAAATGTATTCTGATAAGTATTTTGAAATCTGACTAGTTGACGATTTTCTTTAGGTTAAATTTACATGTGTATCAATTGCAGATTTATAAATTGTTTTTTCTCGATTAACTTGTTCTTTTGGAATTGAGCTGCCACACGTCTTCATTTAGACATGATTTCACAATGAATGTTCATAGAACGAATATAATTGCTGCACAATATATTTATAGGAGAAATGTTTACATGCACTTTTATACACGCTGCGGTGAAAAACAAATACACCTACAACACCTTACAAATGCAAGCATTGCCAAGAAGTTGCACCTGCCATCGATTCCCTAGGAATACATCCCAGTGCCAAACACATTGTTGTGTTATAATTGCTTTTATTATCGTCTACTGCAAGCTTTAACTCTCAATTTGTCTACAAATGATGAAAAAGTCCAAATTGCCATATCTGCGACTGGTATTTTCTATGATATAGCTGAACCTGAATGTCCAGATGAAATCATTTCAACCTTTCAGATGGAAAAATATCGAATTAGTACTGTTTTGTGAAATTTTACACGTACGTAAGTGTAATAGATAACATGAGATGAAACATCATTTAAAATCAAATGGATTATTTTCACAATTGGCTTCGGGTTATTTTGTATCCTCTATCGCTTAAATAATGACACTTTTAAGCAAGCAGTTTATTTTTTATCGATAATTTGCCCAAAAGCCGTACAATGCCACAAAATAAGCAGATTAGTACAACATAGTGTGGGTACACGTTCGCATAACCATTTTAACGTTATTTAAAGCAGCAATAAGGTATTTCAAAAAAATGTTTTTGGTAAAACGTTTCGTTCCGAAATATTCGTCGGATCATGCTCTTTTGAAACAATACGAAGCGTTCCATTAAAGTTTAAAAAAATGAACCAAAAGTACGAATGTAGTTTTTGTTTGTGATTTGTGTTTTTTCGTTCTATGTCTTTGGCGTTTACCCAGTACCATTAAAACGGGTTTATGTTTAAATTGTTTGCTACTGAGCTTGTTTCTGTAGTTTTTCACATAAGTATTTAAAGAAAACTCCGTGTTTGTTATTGAAAACGTTATTGGCAAATGCTTCGCGCTGGAGTATTGTCTCATCTGACATAACACACGAATGTATTATATTCTGATCGAAAAGGCCATAGTGATTCTTGAACAAGAGAAAAATACAGCAACCTTTGTATCAGAAAACTATTTTAGTCAGTTCTATTCTCATACTTCGTGCTACTTACGTATTCCCGGTCCAGATGTTATTGATATTAGATGCCTCATTTAACCTTAGCAACAAGCAATCAAAGTTGTTATAAACAGCTGGCATTCGTTAAATTTTCAGTGATTACAGTATGCATCTCAGACAAATGCAATGATGTTAATCTTGATACAGTAAACAGCTTGTGTATAGTTGGCCCACTTTTCTTATCCGCAACTGATTCCGTTATGAAGACTCATGCTAAGCGACTTGTCAATAATCTGGGATGGTTAGCAATTGAAAACTATTTATTGAAAACACTTTAGAGCGTTGTTATAAAAAAACCATAAATGACCAAACGCCAGCGTATATTTTCACTTCTCTTTGATCTTATCGAGGTGACATCAGTTCTTGTATAAAACTCCCCCATATGAAGTTTATCCTTAACCCTTTTTCAAATACCGGTTTAGAGATTTGGAACTGTACATCAATATATAAACGATATTGAGCTTTTTAAACAGACTTAAATATTTGTTAAAAAGGCATATTTTACATTGGTAATTCGATCTTAATTACCGTATAATGAAATAAACTGTAGTCAATATTATTAACAATCGTTTTAGCTTATGCTCCAAACAGTCGTACAACCTACAATTTTAAATGAAAGGGTTTTTAATAGTAAACCAGAACAACATATGTTAAAACAGTTCTATGTAAGTCACACGCTCGTCGAACAGGGGACACTATTTGATTAAATAAAAGTATGAAGCGTTCGTGTTCCTGGAAGAAAATATTTTAAATGATTTTACAAATAACCTACATTTTTAAATGGCAGGGTTTTTAACAGTAAACCAGAATTACATAAAATTATGTTAAAACAAATCTATGTAAGTCACAGGCTCGTCGAACAGGGGACACTATTTAATCAAAGAAAAGTATGAAGCGTTCGTGTTCCTGGAAGAAACTATTTGAAATGATTTTCCGAATAAAAGATTTCAAAATGTTATGTTTCTCATGCGATTTTTCAATAAACGACAATTAAATTGACCTTCTTTTCTTTAATTTTAGCATAAAAAATGTTAAATTTTGGTGTAAATTTTATACATTCATTTGGATAGAATATGAATCCTTATCAGTGAAATAAAAACAGTGAACATATCATTTTGATATTATCACTGAAAACTAAGGAGTGAAAACATCAACTTAAACAACTGCTTTTGAAGTTGTAGTTACTTCCCATTGATCAAAGCTAAACACATCACCTTTTAATTTGATATTTATGAAAGGTTGCATAGGTTTAAATAAAGATATATTTGGAAATAACCAAGAGAAAAAAGGTAATCCTGTTCTTCAAACATTTTCTTGAAGCTGAATGTTTGAACAATGGTGTGCTCTACAATACGACGAGGGGAAGAGAAACTTTCTAAGTGGCACACAAAATAATGGCCCTAAGATGATATTTATCTAACGAATGAGGGAAACTACCGTATAAACTGAATGAAAAAAATGCTGGGTTACGACGGAATTGAGAAAACAACGCTTAACCGCACACTAACACGAATTGATAAATGTAAAAAATACACGTATAGTGGTCGACATTAAATTAAACGAAATTCACTTTAAATATAACTTCAAAACTCAAAGACAATATCCTTATCCAAGCATCCAACATACAGCGCAGTATATTCTGTGAGAGGTTCGTCCAGAGCTGTATATTCTGTGACAGGTTCGTCCAGAGCAGTATATTCTGTGACAGGTTCGTCCAGAGCTGTATATTCTGTGACAGGTTCGTCCAGAGCAGTATATTCTGTGAGAGGTTCGTCCAGAGCTGTATATTCTGTGACAGGTTCGTCCAGAGCTGTATATTATGTGACAGGTTCGTCCAGAGCAGTATATTCTGTGAGAGGTTCGTCCAGAGCAGTATATTCTGTGAGAGGTTCGTCCAGAGCAGTATATTCTGTGAGAGGTTCGTCCAGAGCAGTATATTCTATGACAGGTTCGTCCAGAGCAGTATATTCTGTGAGAGGTTCGTCCAAAGCAGTATATTCTGTGAGAGGTTCGTCTTTAATAGACGATCCGAAATATAATGTTGCTACTATTATAACAACTTTTATTGAATGAATCGTTGGTTTGTCTGACAGTGATTAAGCTCAACACTGTTACATTGGCCGAATGTTTTCACAAAGTTCGGATTATGGTTGAAAGAAAATACACACTTTTAAAAAAAGTTCGCCGAGTTATCGAATGCAAGTTTCTCAATGTTTACGGTTTCTAACTGATCAGCACACGGCTTTCTCTAATCTTCTTTGTAATGAAACGCTGTCCGAAATGACAAATCATTGGGTTTGAAATTGCGAAAAGCAAATTATTCATTTGATTCATCATCCAATAATTCAGGAAATGAGCAGTACTATCTAAACACATCAAATTGAGTTCGCGTATTTAAAAGGGTTTGGAATGTCACTGTGTTTTGTTAATATTTGTTCGTGTCAGTTAAATTGTCAGTGATTAATGATTTAGCTGTGACATTACACACCGTTTTCATACAGACCTCTGGTTTCCATAGCAACCAAAGCGAGCAATGTGTTGTCCGCAACAACAAAGTAAAGTACAAATATGTATGAGAACTTCCCACCATTGTATTAGGATCTAGCCAGTATTGGCTTCAACTTCCGAAGGCATTTTTGAAATACCTTTCAAAGTTTCTGTTTCATATCATATCTAAGCACTGCAAGAATTTCATCAGAAAACGCTTAAACTGTTCAACAAATTGCAAACAATCAATTACGAAAATCGTTGGAAAGTATATTAATCATACTTCGTTTTCATTTTTTTAAACCGTTTTGTTAATATGTTCGTATATTTATCTGAATTGTAACGCTATAAATAAAAAAAACATAAATGATATCGAGGTGTCTGATACAAGTTAATGATGCTGGTCTCAACTTTGCAAAACAAATCTTTACCTTCTGTAGATGTTCGACCTAAACAAGAAGTCCTAAAATAAATAATTTAAGCAATGACAAATGTGTTGATGCACATACGTGTGTTAAATGAAACTTCAGCTTTTGGATAATGTGCTTTGCTTACTAAACTATAAACAAACAAGAAAAGAGCTTCATTATGAAATATGAAACGGAAAAAAACTTTTGCGAATCATTTTAAGGTACTGACTAGACCTGTTTAAAAATCCTATTAACGTCAACAACGAAGGCAATATTGAACCGTTTGGATAGGACTCTTTACGATGACCTACACAACGCATCATGCTGACATAAAAATGTATGTGTTTTATCGCTTTAATTCCATCCAACAACTCTAAACAATAACAATAAGCACTTATTGTTGACAACTTTCGTTTTAATGTTGAAAGTCACGCCACAAGATAACCAGTGATTGTAAGGTATTCCAAATATGTAAATACTTGCGCTTTGGGCAATTCCGTAAAATGACTTCGAGGCGGTAAGATATCAAGTTTTGGTAAAGTATTCCAAATATAAACATACTTGCACTGGGGACCGTTCAGCAAGAGAACCTCGAATCTGTGAGAAAAACGTGTTTGTAAAGTTTTTTTTTTTCTAATATGAACATACTTGTAGTATGGGCATGTCAGCAAGAGGACTTCGATTTTTTGAAAATAACAGTCATCAGTATCCTATATCCTTATGACTGCTTCATCTTTGGCCTGTATCAGGTGTGCGATTCCAAGTGCAATGAAATATTATTTGAGATAAATTAATGTTCTTTATTTATGTTTATTATATTCTGTCTATTACATACAATATAGGTCTAGTTAGTGTCTGCGAAGGATATTGAGCAGACGTATTATCAAGCTGGATTCTAAATGTCGAGATCAAATCGTTTCACCTTTCTAGACGAAAAGGATATAAATGAGGTAGGATTGGTTTGTCAAATTTGACACTACAAACGTTTAATTGATAACTTAAGATGAAACATCACTTAAAAATAGAATATAATTTCACAATATGGTTTCCAGTAAAGGCTATCGCCAATATGGTGACGTTTTTAATCAAGCCGGTTTAGTTTATCACCAATACTTTACCAAGATCCCAGATGTATGGCTTAACTTGAATACACGCTTGCACAACAATTTTATAAAGGCTATCGCCAGTATGGTGACGTTTTTAAGCAAGCCGGTTTAGTTTATCACCAATACTTTATCAAGATCCCAGATGTATGGCTTAACTTGAATACACGCTTGCACAACAATTTTAAATATTTATAAAGGCTATCGCCAATATGGTGACGTTTTTAAGCAAGCCGGTTTAGTTTATCACCAATACTTTACCAAGATCCCAGATGTATGGCTTAACTTGAATACACGCTTGCACAACAATTTTAAATATTTAGTTTTTGATATTAAGATCGAATGTTGGGGCTCGCCCGAAGCCCGCTGAACCCCTTTGTGGTATATGCAGTTTGTTCCGCAGAAACGCAAAATGTTTAACCAGTAAGGTTGTACTTTTCATTTTATCTTATCAGTTCTCTGGTTAGATAGCTACCACGATGTTGTGAAGATTTCTACGAATGCTCTTTAATCAAAGGTTATTAATGCCTCTAAGTTATATAAAATTGATTTGAGGATCCATTGTAGATGACAGAATACAAACAACTCTGATTTATTAAGCTAAAGGCAATTCGGATTTCAATGTTCTCTACGTCAGAAAGGATATGGTCTTCTTGTGATTATCTTGCCATGGAAATGTCGTTAGTAATGATTCCTTTTTGTACTTGAAATATAACGCTTTTGGCAAAATTGTATGACGTGCATACTTAGCAACGGCGCATGGTAATAGTTTGTACATTTTCTGTTTTCGCCCCAAACATACAATTTATGAAGTGTTTTTGTCCATAACATTATTAAACTGTTCACGAAAGCAATAACAACACTGCGCCTTTCGCTTTTTGATTATAATACGAGAAATGAATGGTTGTAGGATGAAATGATGTAATACTGCTTTATAGCTGATAATAGAAGAAATGCAATGGTATTATATATATGTTTAATTTCCTACTCAATTTCCTAACATTATAATTATGAATCGAGCTTCATGACAAATTTAGCTAAATCCTTGTCGTATTTGAATCTACTAAACGTATTGTGGCTCGAGAAAAGTGGGTCACAGCGACACTTTTCACTTTTTTACAGACAAATTGCAAGGGTAATGCTTAGAGCAGACGATCATAAAAGCAATTAGTATGTAAAATCGGGACGTATATCTTAGAAAATGGCGACAGAAGCAATTTCCTATCAAGTTTGCGTTTGTATGGGGCTGTTTGATGAGTGTTTATAAGTAAATATGTCTTTCAACGAGACCTTCAATAGAAGTACGTCAAGTATTGAAAAGTAGACCAATTTCTTCTACGAGCATGCTGTAGTCACTTGAATGTAAAAATGAATTGATATTAACATCCGTTCTTGTGGTAAATGAATCCTAAGTTAATTTGCTTGGTAGTGTAGTTCTTGGGGTGAAAGTTATTTAATGCTACATCAATTTTGAGTTTCATTTCAAATGTGCTCTCGAGTGCATGTATATAGTTTATTTTGAAACAATCGGGGTATAATGATTTCTGGAAACTGCACACTACCCATTATCCAAACTTAAGAAATGAATCACGTAAACAAACGAATAGTCGTTTTTACGGGGGGGGGGGGGTAAGCCTGTAAACGCTTGGTGGTGGCTTGTTTCATTGACTGACATTACGAAGTATTGGGTTTGGTCAATGGGAATCCTCGAATATGTCCTAATGTAATGATCTTTTTATATATGGAAACTACTGCAGCTACTGCACATATGTTTAATGAATGTCAGTGAACTACTTCAAATAAGACTTACTCTGCAGTTATCATACTTCAGGTATCTATCGTCTAGATTATATTAATATAAGATGTTCCATTTAATATAAGCAACAAGCAATTGGAGTTGTTATAAACTTATTGTTAAATTATCAGTTATAAAATGGTGCAGGTCAGACAAATGCTTCGATCTTAAACGGGAATCATTTAACAGGATATACACCGTTGGCCCCATTTATTTTATTGTGACTTAAGAAGGCTTATTGTACTTGTCGTTATCATCGTGCGCCGACTTTCCATTCAAATCGACTTAACCAATCGCGTAATATGCATTTAACAATTTAATTTTGAATTCGTACGTATAACTCGTACATATATCTACAATAAATAGTCAAAACTGAAAATTGTACACTTCCAATTCGCCATAATCCTACCCTCGAGCAAACATGCTGTCAATGTAACGACGTTAAGCTTCATCAGACACACCTATGATATGTTCAATCATGTAATAAGAGCAAAATAACATGCTTGCAAGATATTCGGTCTGCATCGTTCCTTGGAGGTGATCGACACTGTCTGATCTCATGCTCTGGATTGTTTCCTTTTGCATATTGCGTCTGTATCCGTTCTTTGCATTCATCAATAAAAAAGAATCATTTGATATGGCAAATGTGTTTATACCTAATTGTGCTTCATTGCAGGATCTTATTTTGACTTTGTATATGTTAAATTTTGCATTAATTAGTGAATGATGGGATACCGGTGTTACTTAGTTTTGAGCCAGTATTGAACAAGTAGATGTATTTCTAGCTAGTTTTCATCGACTGTGACTAGGGGGGACTTAAATATTGTTGTATGATTAGTCCGACAAATGGCAACTTCTATTTTGTTTTTCAAATCTCTGATATCTGCATAATGTTTGATATTGTGGCTTCTTCAAAGTATTGCCGTTTCTCAAATGAATTTACAAGCATACTTGAGGTTCAATCTACGTTTTATGTTACATCAAACGATCTAGCACTTCTAAATGTTCATTATAATACGCCTAAAGTGTTAAACATATGGTGATATATACCAATTTAGAAATATTTCGTCCTAAGATTGGGTATAAAACGTTTTGAATTTATCTTCAACTTTTTTATAGTTAATACAAATTGTTTATTGTTTGTTAAATTGCTCTTTTTGGTGAAGTTTTGAACAAAGGGTTTTCAGAGAAAACAGACATGCTCGTTCTGATATCCATTGGAATGTATATATAATATTGTATATTTAGTGTTATTGGAAGAGTTCAACAGCCCTGACTGATGGGATGTGACTGCATGCTTTCTTTTTACAAGGCAGAACGTTTCTCCTGTAACTTTTCAATCCCTACAGTTCTTTGATCTGCATGATATATAATTGCACTGACAGATACTAAAGTTAGCGAAATTCTCATTTTATTGCACTGATATATTGAAGGTTAGCAATGCAACACTCCCGTCCGATTATGTAAGATGTTCAGAGGCATTTATCGTAAAAGAATTTTGCCAGCGTAATTTAATAAATAATGCCACAGAACAAGTGACATGGACAATCCCGACTATCGTAAAATTGGAAGGTTCAAAACGAATGCTACACGATTGTTGATTCATTTATATACATATTATTTTGTTTTCCAACCATGCAGTCACATAGTTGACAGTCAGAAAGGCAGACAACTCATTTCCGATAATGTACAAAACAGTCTTGAGAGTAGATTAACAAATTGTATTCTATATTTTATATATTGACTTTGTAACATATGTAACATGGTGGTTAACGACATCCACTTTTAACTTATTAATATTGCAATAAACAAAAGATTAATGAGCGCATAATACGCCTCGCACAGGAAATAGAATGCGATATACCTTTGATATCACTAATAATGCAATTATTTACAATAAGCAAAGGGTCTTCTATACGAAAGGTGGAAAAGAGAAATCGTTCCAAGTGCAATATGAAATAAAAGCAATAACTTATTTTTCGTCAGGATTTAATGTACCGTAATTACGTTTTGTGAGCTCTTGATAGATATATCTTTTAAAGAATTTAAAGAATTATAGTTATAGTTATATTTACATAATTATAGTCCACTTTACATGGATTTTAAACATGGTAAACGTTTTTGCACTGTTCGATTCTATGATTTTCTGTTTCATCTGTTGTGTATTTTCCAAATCAAGTTTTCAATTTTATTCTAAACTCAGGCCTCGATTGACAACAAGCATGGAAGAATAAGCTTCTTATATGGTCTTTGTCCACGAAGAAATACAAACAAAAAACACCGACACAGATGTTAAAATGTTTAATCACCTCGGACACCAAAAAAGAGCTCTAGGATTATTATCAATTAAATATTACCCCATACATGGCGGAAAGGTCGAATATTGTCTCAGCTAAGTGTATTTGTTCGTACTGCTGTTATGCATTTATTTGTTTTCTTCATCTGAATTTATGCAACTGAGTTGTGTAGGGTTTATAATATCGTCCATATCAAAGTCTGTCTGATACTGTGAAAAATGTCATATAAGAGATCGGAAAATTGCAATAAACTTAAGATACAAATACGTGCGCCATTGTGGCGAGGAGAAGTTAGAAAAAAAATGTATCAAACATATGAAACAAAAGCTAACATGATAAGGATGAACTATTCTCAAGTGAACGCGCATTTAGAAAACGGCGCCAACGTCATAAAAGTTAAAGTGTATTGTAGCCACCATTAAACGTTGCCAATCCTATAAAAAGTAAATCATTACTATTTTTAAAATAATTATCAAAATCTCTGAACGGCGGTTTTAAAAGTGTTATCAAACAATGCGTGTTTAAGAGGAAAATGTAACCTTGCACGTCAAACTGTAGACATTGTGGTGGGAAGCGAGAAATTTTTAAAAGTTTTAAATGTGCAACGTTATATACTAATGCAGATACGCATTAAATCTTTCTGTTATACAAATAATCGCTTTTGAATTAGGACCACTTCGGCACCTTTTTAAGAGGAGTCGACATTTAAACATCCGTATCCGCATTGTGTTTTATAATTTTGTTTCGTATCGTTTAACGACGTTTGAATAATGCATTAACCTGTTCGGTAATATTTGCAGCATTCGATGTACGATTTAAATGCCGACTATGTTAATTTATCCATCTTTTTTTAAATGTTAGTGAATTTTAGTATCTTTGCCTTTTATTGATCAAAATGAATTTTATTTTCCATTCATAAATATAGTTGTTAATATCTTAAAAGGCTAAGTTGTAGTACCATATACTTTCTCCTCAAATGCAGCTTTTTTCTTTGATAAAAACAAAAACACCAAGGAGCTTTACCAGGTTTACTTCATCCAGTATGTGCGACGATGTCAACTAAAGCAGGCAACCTCTTTCAGAGTCTTACATGTGAAACGAAACATCGCCGATGTCTGTGCGTGATAATGTGTCTTTCCCCGAAAAGAGAGGCTTATAATATACCATTCACAATAGCTCTGTATTGCATACCCATGGTGACGATATCAGCTAGATATAGTTTAGTATGACAGAAGTTTAAACGAAATCATAGTTCAAAGAGGATCAATAGAAAAGCATCGATAAACTCTTTAGTTTTTCTTCATTTCTAGTGTTTCAAAATTTATAAGACAGAACGAAATTCACATATAACGTCTGTAATATATTTTAATTATTGGTTGCAGTATTACTTGTAATGGAAATATAAGTTTATTTTATGTTTCATTTCAAAATGGTTGTTTTAATAATCTGCTAACCTTTTAATGATGCGATTACAGGACATTCTTAGTGTGTTTGACTAATGCACTTAACTGTTGGTCGCATATGTTCTTAAATCGCCGTGCAAGAATCGTTCTCTGACCTTATAATAGCACCAAAGAGAAAACATTTTTGAGAGATTAAATGACTCTGAATATCACAAAATTACCTGACGCTGTGATACGTTAGTTCAAACATTAAATTGGCCATGCTTACGGCCCTTTCGTTAATTGAATGACAGGATACACCAGAGTTAATACTGTGAATCGTTAGATGAGATCTAAGCTTGTTACAAATGAGATAATGATACCAGATCATTGTAAGTTGAAAAGGTGAGTTACGAACTAAAAGCTCGAAGACAATCAAATGTGTGACGTTGACCTCGGGATTATTCGCGGATGACGTTATTGGCTTCAAGTAAGCTGTGTTTCCTCGAAGTTGATTTAAAACCGTAGATAGAATTGAAATCCGGTTAAAATTTAATTTACGCTTCGATATTTATGCGAAAAGCTACAGAAACATGCTCAGTAGCAAAATGTTAAGACATAAACCCGGTTTAATGGCACTGGGTAAACGCCAATGACATAGAACATAAAATCACAAACAAGAAACATGAAAGAACAGCACAAAACTCCAAAAACAGCACACAAACAAGTCATACAATCGTTTTACTGGAATAAATGTGAGTTTGTCTTTCATTCGTTTTAAGTTAATAAGGCTTTTGTAAAATGAAGATAAAGCCATACGTTGCTGCAATACCAAGTGAATTATATTCCTTTTTAAAAAGAAACACAAGAGGCTACTTTCACGAAAAAATATCAGACGAAAAAAATATATGTCTGCCTGTAACCCAATTAGACACTATTGGTATCAATTTTTCAAGAAGAATGCACAACGAACCTTGTCTGTTATCTAGTCTAGCCGGTCTTTTTTTATATTTACTACCAATACCAGTCAAACTACAGTTTCTCCACTAATTTTCAATTATTTGCACTACATAGAATGGCTGTATCAAGATCTTTATCTAAATTATTTGATTATTTCTTCAAAATTCAAAACGCTTTACTCCATGACATCAAGTCGCCGTGCTTATTGTTTAAACCAGTTTTATGTAGCTTCGGATTTTATTTCATTCTGTACTAATTCAAATCAAATGGACATAATCAATTCTTACTAATGAATTATATTTTATTTTCGCTACCCAGACTTAAAAACGTATCATATAACGCAGTTGTGCATTTTAAAATCAAGACAACACGTTGTAAACGTTATCAACTGTCAGAGACGGAAGGGTTTTTCAAATTATTAAACATTTTATTACCCTTTTTTATTTGCTTTCTATCTTTAGAACAGGGACTGTATTCAATAAGTAACTTAGATTGAACTTAAATTTAAGATTGGAAACTAAGTGTTTTGATTGGCTTATTTAGCTGACCAATAGGCTGAATAGACTGAGGCATGTCTAAGGATATAGGGATCAGTTCAATATTGAATACTGGCCTAGGACATTAAGTAGTTAATCCCTCGTTTCCATTACACCACCAATACCTTTATCAAAAGCTTATACAAGCGTTCTTTAAGCAATCGTATTTGTTCTTATTTAGATTAATAGGCTTACAAATAACTTCGCGGATAGATCGTTAATTTAAGTATTTCCACTGATAGATTCCTGTAACTTTATCAATACAATACAATTTGCCGTTTTAAAGAGATTACCTTAAAATATTTCGCATTATATTTCTGACACTACCGAAGGATATAGTCCTACTTGAATGACTAGTGAATGATGCAATTTACGAGTTTCAATTTATATCGAGATGACACGTTCGTGCAGTAATACTCTGCTACATAGGCGGAGGTAAATTATATATTAAAGAGCATTTTTCTAGCACTATATCTATGCTATAGATAATAGCAATGTTTGTTTAAAATGTTTTAAAAGTTATTTGTGAGTAACCTTAAAGTGGCACTATTATTTGAATCGAAAGTATTTACACATGAATTACAGTCAAACCATATCAGGATCCGACTTTAATAAGAGTGATGTCATGACCTGCCATGGCCATCATCGTTTCAGGAACACTCGGACATGGTATTTGTTGTAAAGCAAAATAGAATATCTACTCAGTTCCATGGCATTGGCCCCAAAATTAAATAGTTCAGATATTTAAATGTAAATTGTGTATGTTTCGTTGTGAATGTGTCCTTCGTGCAGTGCATATTAGTTCTTAATTATTGTGTGACAAATTTAATTTATTCTGTGTAACTAAAGTTTCCACATTCTAATAAGCAAAATCCTGATACATAAATAAGTGCAAATGCACTTAACACTTGCTATGAAAATTATTATAGTTACCAATGACTAAGTATACAATTATCTTAAACGTTCATTGCTCTTTTACGATATCTGACTTGTCATAAGGAACGCCATAACTTTGAAAATAGCAAATACATTTTTGCAAATTAAGCATTTTTTTAAAAAAGAAAAGAAATTACGCGGTGTTAACAAATGAAATTGTTCGGTTTCGTCGCGTTAGCGCTAATAGCATGACTTTCCAGCACCCATTATCACGGATTCAGCGAATAAAATTCATTTATATTACGAAGCAGCCAAATATAGCCCTTCATTTATATCACGATGCAGCCAAATATAGCCCTTCATTTATATTACGATGCAGCCAAATATAGCCCTTCATTTTTATTGAAGGTTATACTTAGATATGGTTGTGATTTGTTCCTGGATGAAAGTTGTATTGACCCGCGGAGTTCGGTCCCCGACATTATTTTTTACATAACTGTATATTCAATATAATATATGACTTAAAATTCGAACAAAGGAGTTTGTATATGCCATTGTCCATAACAAACATCATGACTTAAATCAAGTTCAATTTTGTATACAGCCCTTCATTCTTATAGAAGGCGTTACTTAGATACTGTTGCATTTTGTCCGCGAAATGTTCCTGGAATTAAGTCTCATTCTGTCCCTAACTGGCCTTTTACTTATATTGAATAGTATATCAATGTATAAATTTGGACGAAAAGCGTTTGTACTTGTCCACATTATACATCAAGACTTAAATCCAACTCACTTTTGTTAAAGTTGTAAAATATTTGAACAATATGTGCAACACAGTAAAAACGATATCACATAAAACGTTTGTGAATGGACCGTTCATTCTGGTCAGCAAATGGTATTTAATTGGCGTTTGGGTTTAACTAAAACATGAATGGGAACACAGATGTTTCTATGGTAGGGCTAGTTTTTTAATATTTATTTGGGCTTGTCCCTGTAGTTTTCGTTGCATTTATGGAATATCTAATATTGTTCAACATTTCCAAACTTCACATGCATATTCAGTATATTTGTAAAGCAAAGTCGAATGTCTTGAAAGAGTTCACAAATGAATTAAAGGCGTGACATTACGAATAATGTTAAAATATGTATTCAGAATATTTTACTTTTGAGGTAAACTTCATGCATTCAGGTCATTTATAGGGTAAGTCTGATCATAAACTTGACATTTATACTCGGACGATAGTTCAGAACTATTTTTCAAATAAATGAGTAAAAAATATATAAATTGCATATCAATAATGATAATACTTCACTTTTAAATAAGTGGTTATAATAAAAACACCAATGAGGTAACTGTGTAATTAAAACATAAACTTGGCATTCATAATAAATGGGAGGGTTATACAAAATTGTTTCTCCAAAATAATAAAACTGTTTAAAAACTTAATTTGAATGCTTAATAAATATTTCTATAGTCAACTTTATGTATGATCAAATATTTAAATTATTATCTATAACACAAATCGGGACAAACAAATTAATATCTCTATCGTCTTGTGCCTTCAGGTTTTGGGGAATCTTTGTGGGTCTTTAGGTCGATACAGGATATTACAACTGTCTACTGGACAACTGTTTTGTCAGATAATAATAGGTTCTTGTAAAATACAACGCCGGAAACGTTAGCTTTGTGTGACGTATTTTCATAGACATTCAATAACGTTTTGTCAATTATCCTTACTAAGAGTTTCGCTGACCTTTCCGAGGCGTTATCATATTATTTCACGGTAAAGCAGTTTTGATTGGAGAATGGTTTGTTTGTGGTGTTTGTATATACACTTAACAACTTTTCTAACGCTACCAGTAGCATTTTCGCAATAACTTTAAAACTACCGAAAGGAATTGAATAATATTTTCAGGAAATATAGATTAATACAGAGGACATTGTTTGATATAAAATTTACAATAAAATAAGTCTAAAAGTTAACAGATTTTATTAGTTATCCAATGAAACCCCTTTTTTCAAAGTCGCAAATTTAGCCAACTATTCAGTACTCCACATTATTAACTGTATTCTTGCAAATTTATAATAAATAAATTTCGTTTTTATAATCGCTGTTATTATTATATTTTAATGTGATTTTATATTTATTCCCCCCCCCAAAAAAAAAAAAACAACAACAAAAAACCCGATAAATAACTGTTTAATTGCTCATGTGGGCATCGATTTTATTTTTCCAAGAACTCGTTTTTAGAGGCGCAGTGCACGTGAAACTTGTGCTTACTGGTAAGTAATACATGTACTTTCTAAGTAGTCTAAAAATAAACGGTTAAATTCATGGACATTGACATTTGCATCAGTTATTAGGAAATATTTTTGAAATGCCGAAACTGTCAAACCAAGAAAGAGCAAGAGGGATTGGTCTAATTGAAGGTGGTGCGAGTTACAATGTTGTAAGTGTTCGTTTACTTATTTTTTGCCAGTCATTATAATTTCGTTTTCGATCAGACTTTTTAAAAAAAGATATTAAATATAACTTAGGCCATTTTCAGAAACCTGCAAATTTCGTTCATTTTCAGGTTGCAAGAATGCTGAATGTGCACCGCACATCAGTTATACGTTTGCTTCGTAAATACAGAACGACAGGCTTTGTCCGAGACCTGCCACGCCAGCCAAGAGGACGAGCTACTACAAGAAATCAGGACAGAAACATTCTGAATACACACCTTCAAGACAGGCGACGTCGAGCTACTGATGCATCGAAGGTAACAGTTGGAACGCATGGTCGCCCTATCAGCGCCCAGACTGTGCGAAGGAGGTTGAGGGAAAATGGTGTACGCTGCAGACGCCCATTTCATGGGATTATCTTAACTGATCAGCACAAACTAACCCGTTTACGATGGGCTCGTCGTCACTTACGAATGACCAGAGCGGACTGGGCGGCTGTATTATTTACCGATGAATCACGCTTTAAATTATACGATAAAGATGGTCGTGTACGAATTTACCGAATGAGAAATGAACGATTCAGAGATAGCTGTATAGTCGGAAAGACACCATTTGGCGGGGGTTCCGTAATGATTTGGGGAGGGATGTCAATGAACACAAAAACTGTTGCCGTCAGAATTCACGGTAATTTAAATGCTGACAGGTACATTAATGAGATTTTGCTTCCCGTTTGTATTCCTCATATACGGAATAATAGAGGCATGCGATTGTTACAGGATGGGGCACCATGCCACACAGCACGTCGCACAGCAGCTGTTCTAGCTGCTCACAGGGTAAATGTTCTGCCAATGCCATCCCGCTCGCCGGACCTCAATCCGATTGAGCATATCTGGGATGTAGTCGGTAAGGCTGTCAAAAGAAGAGCTCCACAGAATCTGAGGCAACTGGAACAGTTTGTCATGGAGGAGCGGAACCGTGTTTCTCAGGCCACTTTTCGAAATTACGTCTTGTCCATGCGCAGCCGCTGCAGCAGGGTGGTCATGCAAGCAAATGGTGGTCATATCAAGTATTAAATAATGCCGAGAGTACATGACTAAAACACTGGATACTTAATGTAATCGAGCTTGAAAAAAGCTTTAAAGATGGTAATTTAAGTACAAATACACAATTTAGTTAAGTGTGTCATACAAGGTGGACAGCGTGTTGTTGCGTTTCTTTCAATGTGTCGGAATGACACGCGTCATGTGATATATATTTTTACATTTACGTTATACAAAGATGGTGATAACAATTTACATGTTTATTAAATCTACTGATAATTTTGTTCTTAGCATTCCAAGGACTTTTTCAAGATTGGGGACCTTGACTTTCATTTTATTAGTAATTGTATTTATCCGATAAATTTTGCAACTTTGCAAAGTGGGGGTTGTATCGAATAAAATACAAAATCTTCAAAATACGGAAATGTCTGTTGTTTGTTTTCCACCAAACACTGTCTGGTACATTTCTTTAACTGCCCTGAAAATTTCACGCAATTATCCTCAGTAGTTTTTAAATTATTGCGAAAAGGCTACTGGTAGCGTTAGAAAAGTTGTTAAGTGTATGTATGCAGTGTAATATGTATTTGGTGTTTGTATTTGTGATGTTAATATGTTTGTGTTTATAGTTCATTGTTGTTTGGGCCCTTGCCTTGTTCCCCTAAACAGGGTTCATTTTAGAATGATTAACTTCTGTGCTTATCTCTGCAGCTTTCGTTATATTATTTATACAGTTTAAGAGATTTTTTCCTCCGTTTGGAAATATTTGTAAGGTTTTCCAGACCTATGGTTGATTTATGGAACAATAGGAGATTCCTCTATCAAAACAGACTTTCATCGTTTTTGTAAGATTTTGCATTTCACATAAAACTTTTATTTATTTATATTGAGATGTTCGACACCTGTAAGCCAGATTTAAATTCCATTAAAGAATATTGGATAAAAGTATAGGATAATAAACCTTTGTACTTTAAGACTGATCAAAGTTGATTGATGCCCTGCATTTTACAGACAGCCGATTTGTAGGATTGATGTAAACATAGACAATCAATGGCCTATTGCAGACAACAAATTTGACATCTTAAGCTGAAAGCAATTTAAGCAGAATGAGATCCATGTTCCAACTGACAGAAAAGTACTACACCTTTGCCACTGAATTGTCATCATGAATGTGGTGGTTTTTTATGCCTTCAAAACATTTCACCATGAAAAGTGCATTCTTGCTGAACTGTGAATTGTATCATTGGTGTTTTGATCGCCTCTTAATGACGAAAACATAATTTAACTGCGGCAAGTAGATATAGGTCTTTTAATAATATGACGTACCAAGTAAAAGATATAAGGTCAAAATGTATTGTGACTAAAAAAGAATGGCGATGCACAAGGTCTGACTTGTTCAAAAGGTTCATGTTTATACCCTTTATTTCCGCCTATCTGTGATTAAACATATAACGTTATTGACACGTTAATTTAATTAATAGATTGCATAAAATATTTTGATTTTCTGAACTTATGAAGTTGATGTTTTTGCGTATTTGATTTTATACGGGTTTTTATGGTTGTTTAGTTTTGTAATTTGTATGCATGGAATCCACTGAAAACATATATATTGTATATATATATTTGTCTACATGGGCTATGGCCTTCTGGATATTCTGTAAATAAATCTTGAATCTTATATTCACATCCTCTTTTAATTACATGTACCAGTTGTAGAAAGTTGTATTATTGCAGAAACGCATGAGATCGTTCATGCATTCAGGGTTTGATTTTTTTATGTTGTACTACACATAAATGACTGTATGGTATATTAATCAAATTTACTTGATGGTGTTCGCTGAAATTTCTGACGATATCATTGCCAGCTCATTCTTGCAATCTATGTTTTTTCTTATGTTTGGCTTGTTTGTTTCTAAAACCGATCAACAGCAATCAAAAACAGTATATAAAATATGAATTATAAAATAAACACTTCTTATTTTCATTCAGAAAACTACATATAATAAAGCAAAAAATACAGCTGTAATATATTATGAACAATATAAACATTGAAATGTATACACCACTATGATAACTTTGTTAACAAAAGATGTGGCAGAATTTATTTTGAAAATAAATGAAGGGTTAAGAAATAGTTACGGCATCCACAGGACGTAACTGATTTGTACCACGTTGTCAATGCCAACATTCAATATCTTGAGTGTGGTATAAGTAAATAGCGCTGTAGTTAATCCGCACATAATTTATAGAACGGTTACGCCAATCCTACATGCTACCGTGCCGATAAGGGAGTTGATGTGTAACAATGAAACCACTTTAAAACATGGAACAACATTTATTGTAGATTTCACGCTTTGCATCGAACTTGTAATATGCCTTCGCTTTGCTGATAAAGTATTTTGTTAGGCCTGACAGCCGTTTACATGTTCGGTTACAGGTAACCTTTTACACGCATCTGTAGTTGTTATCCGTCAAATATCTCCTAGCTCATGATCATATGAACACATGTGGAAACCATTATGTTTCTGCATTGATGAAAATGTAAACTATTTAAAACGCACGTTTTTAAATCTGTTTCATTCGATAGCGTCAAAGGACAAATTGCACCTCTTCGAACACGTATTCAATATTTCATGCCATTTTATATTTTTATCTACACATGACAGTGAATCAAAGCATGGTTATACAATCACAGACCATTGGCTACTTCTCATCTTTATAGGTTTTGAAGCTGAATGGTTTGTGATTTAAAACATAGCTGAACATGCTGGATCTACTTTATCTACTTATTAATTTACAAATGCACAGCATTGTCTGTACTCCTTTATCGGATGTGACTTATTAATTTACAAATGCACAGCATTGTCTGTACTCCTTTATCGGATGTGGTCGCTGTATCGAACACACAGTGTTCAATCACTTTCATTTATCTGATATGAAACGTTACTTTTTTCTCTAACGTTGTTTAATATTTAGAACACAAGTGGAACTTTCTCCATATATATGGAGCTAGGGGTCGTTAAGCACCAGAAATCAGTGTTATTTTGCCTTCAAATGGGGCAATTGACTACAGAATATATAGGAAATTTATTTAATGGACTCTGACCTCAAACAACACTAAACATTTATTTTATTTGTATGCAAGAGATCATTTCCATGATAATATAACCTATCAAGAATTCGTGACCTTAGATGTGTAAACGTTAGAGTTTGTTTTAAGTCATATCGTTTAGAAGACCAAACTTTTTTTCAGTAATGCATGCCTCGCTAATGGCTCTGTACCAAATGCGTGAAGTTAGCTGGATAGCCGGAGAGCCGGAACAAAAATTATCTTGACGAATATTGTTTTTGCTGAAACTATATATTTATTACCCGGCCATGAATATTTCCCTGCTTTACGAGTTTAACTTGTTCTGAATATTTCACGCCCGCCTACCATCCCATAAAGGTTTTTACTCTATGAGAACTTGTTAACTTATTTAAAACACTCGCTCAAATTTGTGCCCAGAACGACAAAGAAACAGTTTTCCAGCTTGGTCTTGTAATCACCCGAGTGAAATAGGCGTCACATCTAGAGTGTGGTATACGGGACACGCCCACTTACCGCCACATATAGGTCACCATTCAGGGAAAACTCGGTAACACCTTTAAAGCATTCGCATTTGGCACAAAATCGACACAAAATCGTTTTCTGGATGGGTCTTACTAGAATAAAGTAGGCGGAAAACATAACCTGAATAAATCATATGTACTTGAACGCTCAAACTTATGACTTCCAAATCACATGGACACTATAAATTGAAACAAAATAGAAAAAAACGTTATTTTTTTTCACTTTTGTGGGTTATTATAGACCCTTATCATACCAGATGCTTAACATTTATAAAAGCTTAACTAAGAATTATTCTCGGCTCTTCAATGTAACATGAGTGCGCTAACTCCCTTAACAGTTAATAAAGGAAAAAGAATAAACAACACCAAATGATAGTCAATATGTATTGCTCACTTGTCGTGCCATAAAATGTATATAATTAAACAATTTATTATTAAATAACCAGAAACATATAAATCCGCAATTCACAGATAACAAATATGTCCACAGAAATTACAACCAATGTAACTGTTAATACAACTGTGTAACTACAATTAACATGGTGTCTAATCATGATTAATATTAACTAACACATGCAAACAAACACTAAGCATAGCACAACACATGCAGATGAAGTTTAACAACAGTTATGTACCTTTAACAAGATCACAGTACACTGCAAAATTAAACTAGGGTTGGGAGGGTGCTCTTATTTCAAAAGACAACTGTCTGGCACGACAAACAAAGATCGAATGAATATTTTAGCGCGGAAATATTTGCACCAAAACTATCACAAAATAAAGCAACCAATCAGAATTGATACAATATTGATTACTACCGGAAGTGACTACCTGTAAACTATGACATATTCGAGGTCGAGGTAAATAAATAGTTTATAGTTAACATAAAACAATTAGTAGCTCTAAGTAATTCTTAAGAGCTCGTGAAAGCTTTAAGCAGGATCATTTGTAGCGTTTCAAATTATACCATTTTTTTTGAAAAGTACTTCAGACATACTTTAACAAGAAACATTTACTCAGACCACCCTTTCTCGTTGATTGAGACACATGCCGACACTGCATTGGTAATGAGGGGATCCAGAGAGTAGGGGAGAGGAGTGAAGAGGAGAGGAGGGGAGTGGAGATGAGGGAAGAGGTGGGGAGGGGAGGGGGAGATGGGGAGAGGAAGGGAGAGATAAGAGGGAGGGGCGAGATGAGGTGAGTAGGAGAGGTGGTGAGGGGAGGGGAGGAGGGGAGGGAAGAGGTGGGTAGGGGAGGGGATGAGAGGGGAGGAGAGAAGGAGAGATTATGGGAGAGGAGGGGAGATGTGGGCAGAGGTGGGGATAGGTGGGAAGAGAAGGGGGCAGAGGTGGGAAGCGTAGGGAAGAGAAGGGGGGAGAGGTTGGAAGAGGTGGGGGAGGAGGGGAGAGGAGATGAGGGAAAAGGAGGAGATTAGGGGAGATGGATCGAGAGGAGGGGAGAGGTGGAAGGGAAGGGGAGGGAGAGGTGAGGAGGGGAGAGGAGAAAAGAGGTGAGGAGAGGAGTGGAGAGGAGAGGAGTGGAAAGGAGGGGAGAGGTGGGGAGGGGAGGGGAGGGGAGGGAAGGGGAGATGTGGATAGGTGGGGAGGGTAGGGTAGGGGAGAGGAGAGGTGGGGAGAGGAGGGTTGAGCAGGGGAGAGGAAAAGAAAGAAAGTGAAAGGTCGGGAGGGGTGGGGAGTGGAGAGGAGTTAAGGGGAGGGGAGGGCAGGAGGGGAGGGGAGTGGAGAGGTGGAGAGGGGAAGGAAGTGGAGAGGTGGGGAGGGGGGAGGGAAGATGAGATGAGAGGACGGGGAGAAAGGAGAGGAGGGGGGATAGATGGGGACGGGAGGGAAGGAGAGAAGGGGAGATAAAGGGGTGTGTAGAGGTGGAGAGGTCGGGAAAGAGGTGAAAGGAGGGGAGGGAGAGGTGGGGAGGGGAGAGGAGAAAAGAGATGAGGTGAGGAGTGGAGAGGAGTGGACAGGAGGGGAGAGGTGGGGATAGGTGGGGAGGGGTGGGAAGGAGAGAAGGGGAGATAAAGGGGTGTATAGAGGTGGGGAGGTCTGGAAAGAGGGGAAAGGAGGTGAGGGTGAGGTGGGGAGTGGAGAAGAGAGGAGAAAAGAGGTGAGGAGAGGAGTGGACAGGAGGGAAGAGGTGGGGAGGGGAGGGGAGGGAAGGGGGCAGGGGATAGGTGGGGAGGGTAGGGTAGGGGAGGGCAGGAGGGGAGGGGAGTGGATAGGTGGGGAGGGGAAGGAAGTGGAGAGGTGGGGAGGGGAAGGAAGTGGAGAGGTGGGGAGGGGAGGGGAGGGCAGGGGAGGGCAGGAGGGGAGAGGAGAGGTGGGAAGAGGTGGGGATAGGAGAGAGAGAAGGGGAGATGTGTGGAGGGAATCGGAGGGGAGGGGAGGGGAGGAGAGGTGAGGGGAGGTGTGGAGAGATGAGGAGAGGAGGGGAGATAAGAGGTTGAGAGAATAGCGGAGAGGAAGCGAGAGGAGAGGAGGGGAGAGGTGGAGAGAGGAGAGGAGGTGAGAGGAGGGGATGCGAAGAGAGGAGATGAGCGGAGAGGTGTTGAGAGGTGGGGAGAGAAGGGCAGAGGTGTGGAGGGAATCTGAGGGGAGAGGAGAGGACGGGAGAGGTGGAGTGGAAGGAAGATATGGGGAAAGGAGGGCAAAAGAGGGGAGAGGTGGGAAGATGAGGGGAGAGGAGGGGAGAGGAAAGGTGGGTGGGTGAGGGTAGGGGAGAAGTGGGAAAGGGAGTTGAGAGGAGAAGAGGTAAGAGGAGAGGAGAGTTGAGGAGGGGAGAGGTTGAGGAGAGGAGAGGAGGTTAGAGGGGGCAGGAGGGGAGGGGAGGAGAGGAGCGGAGCGGAGTGGTGTGGAGATGTGGGGAGAGTAGATTAGAGGAGAGGAGATGAGAGGTAGGTAGAGGAGGGGAGAGGTGTAGAGGGAATCGGAGAGGAGAGGAGAGGACAAGAGGTGAGAGAAGGGAAGATATTGGGAGAGGAGGGGAGATGTGTGGAGGTTGGTGTGGAAAGCGACATCATGTAGGGGGCCTTTATGCTTTATCTAAATATTGGAAAACACTTTCATTTTCTCTATCATAGCCTTTTTGCGCGTTGAGGGTGGGGGGGGGGCTTATAACAGCTAATTACCAAAACAGAAACCATTGCATTTTCCCAAGTATTACCAGTATTGTGCGTGGGCGGGTGGAAGAAGCTTTTGGTTATACTATACTGTTGGTTTGGAAGATATGCCGTTGACGAGGTGTTTCTAAATGGGATGGGGAAGCCGTAGTGGGGTGGTGGGGTAGAGGTTATAAAAAAAGTCTCATATTCTTAAACTTATTACCGGAAAACGATTTCGTAATACCCTTATCAATTTGTTCTTACATTAGAGCGTGCACGTGGGAGAAGCAGACTAATGCTAGGGTTATTGTACTTTTCTTAAATTGCATATTAATTCTCGCTAAAAATTGAGAAATAAATAGAGGTTAAACCGACATCGTTGACGCTGTTCAGTTCTATGATGTAACTGTTTGATTGCTATGCCCATAGGCGGATCCAGGGGAGGGCGGACCCGGCGCGCGCTCCCCCTAAAAATTTCCAAGTATATGTATAAATTATTAATATCGTTCCATCATTGTAGATAGCTTTTAAGGTTATGATTTGCTCCACACAAATAAATATATCTCGATTTACCGTGGTTGTATCGAACATCTATTTGGGCACATTGGACTCTTACGAAACATAATTGGTCCGAGACGTTGTGGAACGCTCTTATCGATTAAATTATCTATTATGACGTATTCAGTAGAATGTATTAGCGTTTGGCTATCCTCCGTTTTTACGGCTATACGCAGGAAGTAAAACGCCGTTCAATCGGACACATGCGTAGTTTTGTAGTGAATATCGGACGGCTGAAATACATGCGGGGAATATCGGACACAACAGTTATTTTAATAAAATATGTTCTGGTTTTATTCGACATTGTGTTGAATGTATTAACCCTGAGAAGTCAGTGAAACTTCTTGCGAAATGCGAAATACTTCATGCTTTTTGCATAATGCTTAATGTTTTTTGCAAAACGCTTAATGCTTTATGCGAAATGCTTTTTGCGAATTGCTTAATGCGAAATTCTTTTTGCGAAATGCGAAAAGCTTCGATTCAATATTTTTTACCGTTGTTAGCATAAATTGAGCAGAATCATTTTGTATGAAATGAAAAAAGGAACACATTAATTTGAAAAATACTTTTATCTGCATGTAATAGAGGTGAAAAATAATACGTTTGTTGTGTCTATTCATTAGAATAACATATATAAACACACCAATACAATATAATATTCAGAAACGGTAAAGTAAAGAGGTGTCCTAGAGAAAATATGCCAGAAAGTCAGTTAGATTGCGAATAGCAAGATGTGCAACTCTGTATATTGCTGTAAACGCGTTAGGTTAGAAAGAGTATCGTTTCTTCCACCGTATAATAATATTTCTGTAGCAGTATCAGTAGCCTATGTCTTACATCCACTTCGCTGCCGGGAGCAGTTCGGTGCGTGCACAATATTTCGTCCGATTCAATTTGATTGTGTTATGCCATATGCGAAATGCTTTTTGGGAAATGATTTTTGTGCAAAATGCGAGATGCTAAATGCTTTTAAAATGCTTCATGCGAAATGCGAAGGAAATCCGTTATTCAGGAGGTGTTACTATATTTAGATATCACATAGCACGAGCTTCCGTAATTCCGTACCCGGCCATTCGATTGGTCGAAAATGAAACTATTGTTCTATATATAGCATTTGCATAACGCATTTCGCAAGAAGCATTGAGCCCAGGCGTTCCATAGTAAACAAATGCAATAGTTTAAGAGCTTGAGGCCGTCGCGAAGGCCTCCGACACCCTGAATTACCATGAAAACACATGTGGGCCTTAGCGGCCAACAGAAGTCAATTTCAGAAGTTACGCCCCCCCCCCCCCCACTGAGAAACCTTGAACCGCCACTGATGCCATTTATAAAGAATTTATGTTTTTCATTAAATATATTTCAATCATACCGAAACTTTAACCTATTCAATACAAATCTACGTTTAAGAAGTCAATCAATAAAAACCAGTCACGTGACTTATTACGTAGGCGAGAGATTAGCTGTTTATTTACCTTCCTTGTTGGTAGTGAAGGCCAGAGAGAGGACATCTATAATATTAAACCCTATATCAGGCAGGACTATGGCGTCAAAGTTTGAATCCTCCATTCAGAGGGGCTGTGATTTCATCCATGATTTTGCCTGTTCACCGTGCGAAGAAGATGGACTGAACACGGAAGCTCAACACTTCTGTAATCTGTGTACGAAATATTACTGCGACATTTGTGTTACAAAACATAATGGCTTATACAAGAGACACTCGGTACTCGACCGGAAGGACGTTAAGAAATGGGCAGCACCACCAGGGATGGTGGACGTCCTTGAGAGATGCGAGAGGCACCCCGGGGAGGCATTGAAGCTGGTCTGTGGTGACCATGACCAGCTGTGTTGCCATGTGTGCGTTGCCGTGGATCATAGGTGTGTTTCAAAGACGATTAAAGTTATAATTAAACTAACACAGTATTTAAACTGATCAAAAAATAGTCTAAGTATGCTTAACATTTTCTCCGGTTTAAACAATCATAACAAAATTGTATTTTACCTATGTTTATTATTAGACTATGCTTTATTTTTTAGTGGTCAACACTGACAACAAAGCCTAGCCTACTGACACATTTTTTGAACTCGTTGATTAAATAGCACTTGCGGATCGGGGAGGGGGGTGCAAACACACACCCTCCAAGAATTTTTTCTTTACACTTCAATATAGTTGAAATAATAAAATACCCCCAAATTGCACAATTTGAACTAAAATTGTCTTTTCTTTTATTATTATTCTTTTTTTTTTCTTTTTTTTTTTTTTTTTTTTGGGGGGGGGGGACCCCAAACTCCCTCACCCCTGCCAGCACTTCCAACAAAATATATTTCGGTTTTGAGTGAAATGGGCAATTAAAAAGGTTACGCCCCTAAGTAGCGCCCCATCTTACGTCGAATCCTGTTACCGCCCCTGTATACCATGATATATAGACTCGTTATTCGTGTCAGATCTTATATTATAAGACCTTTATTCGAATGGAGAAATATTGAGAAACACTTAAACTAAGTACTCCCTATTAACTCACGATGATTTGGGCAATATTTCTAGCTGTGCGGTTTGAGTAGATGAATATGTCGTGAACGTAAATAAAATGACGCTGTAAATAACATAATAATAAGTAATAATTATGTTCCAACGCATTCGGAACTCCTTGGCCATTTTCCATCAAAAACAATCTCGGATGTATATGGATGGTCTACAATGACAGAATTCTTAACATTAAAGTTATTTGCAAGTAGATCGCGTATTATTTTCAATTCAGAAGTTACACTTAATGACTTTACTGTTGGGAACCTTAATTGTCTTTGCAATAATACGCTTCACTGACAATCAATTATAAACTTAGCGATTCAAAATACACGCTTAACACAACGATTCATTTTTACTATTATTTTTTTACGATCTACTTCTACTGATGTACCGACATACATCCGAGGTTGTTTTCGATGGAAAATGGCCGAGGAGTTCCGAATGGTTCTAATGCTCTTCATTTTTTCTCAGATAGTCAAGGAACATAACTCTACACATGCTAGGAGTTATGAGACTTGACACACATACTGCCACTGTTGTTCGGCGACTTATGGTATACTGAATATTAACTCTATGCGACTTATGGTATACTGAATTTAAATTCTATGCGACTTATGGTATACTGAATTTAAACTTTATGCGACTTATGGTATACTATGCGACTTATTGTATACTGAATTTAAACTCTATGCGACTTATGTTATACTGAATATAAACTCTATGCGACTTATGGAATACTGAATTTAAACTCTATGCAACTTATGGTATACTGAATATAAACTCTATGCGACTTATGGTATACTGAATTTAAACTCTATGCGAATTATGGAATACTGAATTTAAACTCTATGCGACTTATGGTATACTGAATATAAACTATATCAGTATATGACGTTAAATGAATGAATTCGCAAAACATCGTCATAACAAGAAATCTTAAGTTATTTTTTAACCAAGAAATTTTATTATAAATACTAAGATTTAGACTATAAAGTAATTTATGTTATTAGCCTCCTAAAATTCCAATGCATGTACCATTTACGTTTCAATTTAGATATTAATCATTTGGTGTTTTTTAAACATCTGTTATGCTTTTATTATCCCCCGCCTATGAAATAGGGAGGGGGATATTGAAATGGCGTTGTCCGTCCGTCCTTCCGTCCGTCCGTCCTTCCGTCCGTCCGTCCGTCCGTCTTTCCTTCCGTCCGTCCTTCCTTCCTTCCTTCCGTCCGTCCGTCCGTCCGTCCGTCCGTCCGTCCGTCACCTGCGTTTTTAGTAACTAGCCGTTAAAATTTCATGAAACTTTAAATAAATATGAAGCACTATACTGGATACTGATGCCCGTCCAAAAAAAAATTCAATTGGTCAATTGTTCTTGGAGTTATTGCCCTTGATTTTTTGAAAAATGCACATTCACAGCCATTTCTCAGTCACTAGCTGGCAGAATTTCATGAAACTTAAAATAAATATAAATTACTATACTGGGATGATGCCTGTTCATTTTTTTTGGATTGGTCAATTGAACTTGGAGTTATTGCCCTTGATTTTTTGAAAAAACTCTCATTTACAGCCATTTCTCAGTAACTAGTTGGTTGAAATTCTTGAAACTTGAAATAAATATGAACCAACATACTGCGATGATGCCTGTTTATTTATGTTTTGGATTGTGTAATATCTATATGAGTTATTTGCCCTTGATTTATTAAAAGATCCATGTTTGCAGCCTTTTCTATGCAACTAGCTGGTAGAATTTCATGACACTTGGAATAAATAAGAACCAACATACTGTGATGATGCCTGTCTATTTTTCTATTGGATTGGTCAAGTTTCCTGTTTCGAGATTCGAGTTATTGCCCTTGATTTATTAAAAAAATCATTGTTTGCAGCCGTTTCTCAGTAACTAGCTGCTAGAATTTAATAAAACTTGAATGTTATATGAACCAACATCCTGCAATGAACTTCTTCGGTGAATTTCTACGGCTACATTTTTATCTCAACTATTGAGTATTATTTTGCAATGATTGATGTTTCCGAGTAAGCAGTTTCGGAAAAGACAGTTTTATTTAATCATCCCTCTGATTTATTTCGTTAAAAAAATATATCATAAAGTAGTTCCGGTCAATATTTTTTAATTTGGCGCGGAAAGGGATAAACCAATGTGCTTATCTTATTCTTTCTGAGATTTTTTTTTAATCTTCGAGCACAAACAAGCCATCAAGCACAAACAAGCCATCGTTGGCGGGGGACATTTTTTCACTGAAAATGCTTGTTTGTCTTGATTTGTCTATATTTTTTCCTTGTAATATGCCATATTTTATTGTGACCATATTAATCATTTTCTGACGCATGCTAAGATTTATCAAGAATCTGTTATTAATATGTTAACGACAATTAATAATTATGTCTGTCTGTCTGTCTAGACAGTTTGTCTGTCTGTCTGTCTGTCTGTCTGTCTGTCTGTCTGTCTGTCTGTCTGTCTGTCTGTCTGTCTGTCTGTCTGCCTGCCTGCCTAACCGCCCGCCCGCCCGCCCGACCGAGCCCGTCTGTGTGTGTGTCTGTCTGTCTGTCGGTGTTGATGTCTGTCTATGTATATGTGTTTGTCTGTCTGTGTGTCTGTCTGTCTGATTATTACAGAAAGTAATACATTAATATTGTTAGACTCTAATTGATATCATTTCAATCTATGATCAGCTTGATATTATCTTAATGTGTTATTTATGCTAAAAAAAATGGAACATCGATGTTTTAAAGCAGACATCAACAGGTTCTGGAAGACGACGACGAAGACGACAACAAAATATAAGTATTTAAATTTATGTGATTTTAGAATAATGTTATAAACAAGCCTCTTCATAAAACAAACATATGTGTTTCCTTCTTTAATTGCAGAAACTGTTCATCAATACAGCACATTCCAGACGTTGCAAAGGGCATACGCAAAGATCCCGAGTTTCGTCAACTACCTCAACGTGTAGCTGTTCTTAGGAAGCAGATAGAAGATATGATCAACGACAGAAAGAAAAATAGTGCCTCACTGAGGAAGACTCGAACAACCATTGTTGATGAAATCAAAGCAACTCGTAAAAAGATCAACGACATTCTTGACAAGATGGTGAAAACAACCGTTCATGATTTAGACCGTCTGGTTGCTGATCAGGAACTGTCCATTCAAAAAGATATGGAATCATGCACACAGATGGACGACGAATTAAAGAACATCATATATGACATACAAAGCAAAGACTCATCAGGCGAACCACCCCTATACATTGGGTTCAGAAAATGTGAAGAAATAATCAAACAAGCAAACGAACTACTGCAAAACATGTCAAGTGTTGTCAAATACGAAATAACCTTTCGTAAACATAATGAAATAGAAGATAACTTGTGCTCGGTGACGACCTTCGGAGAGTTAAATGATTCGAATGTTTTTTGTAAGCAACCACGTACATCGCTATTCCCCCGAGATCATGTATTTGCTACCAATGGTTACAAGAAGTACAACGTCAAGATTAGTTCAGACAAAGGTAAATGTGATATTCGAGGGATATGTGAGCTGCCTGGTGGAGAGATTATTATTACAGACTACAACAACATGACAGTGAAACTCCTGGACCAGGAGTACAGGGTTGTCAATCACTGTGATGTTCCCAAGTATCCATTTGACATGTGCCACATTGGCGGAAATGAGGTTGCCGTTTGTGTTAACAATAACGACAATAGATGCGAACTTCATGTCATTAACATTACAAAAGGAAAACTTGTGACTACGAGAAAATTAAGTTTATTCCATAGATGTTTCAGCGCAGCTCATCACGGGAACAACCTTTACATTTCATCAAACACCGCGCTGTACGTCTATACCATGACGGGGAAGCTGATAGAGAAGCTCTATGAGGACAAGTCGGTGATGAGAATTGCCATCAGTAACGACGGGAAGACTATCTACACCACAAACCTCTCAAAAAATCAACTTATCACCCTGGACAACCTCGGCAACAAGCTGGCCACATTCACTGATCCTGACTTGTTGGGATCTTGGGGAGTACACGTGACAACTGCTGGACACGTGTTCGTCTGCTGCTATAACTCCAACACAGTGCTGCAGGTTGACAAGGACGGGAAGACGAAGTTGGCCACACTGGCAAGAAGACAAGACGGAGTGTACACACCTCAAGCTGTGTTCTTCAGCAGCCGTACTTCCTCCATGGTTGTCGGAGGATGGAAAGACACGCTCCGCGTCATCAATGTTCGATAGATAAATAACAACCCTAGATCCACTTACAAGTGACAAAAAAGACAATTGTTAATTGAATATATATGTTATTGTTTTTTACTTTAACCGTGTAAGTAATAACACAGACCAAGATTGTTTACTATTAAACATAATTCATATTTGCTTAAACATACATGTACAATTATATCTGGCGTATACTATTTGCTTTTTTTTTACATAGCTATAATGTTTTTCTTTATCGTGCGCATGTTATTCAACTAAATGACTGTTTCCTTTATAATGTTATTTGCAATTTTTGCTTCAAAAATCTTAATTATAAGGGAGTTAACTCTTGTACTTCTAATCCCTTTCATTCCTTTTCGGTAATTCTACGCTTGATTACCTGTATTTGGCGCTCACATTCATTGTTAAAATTTAAGTCGCGGGGACGGTCGTCTAATATTTTTATCCATGTCGGATTCGGGAGCTCGGCCGAAAACTTCGCATTCGAAGAGGCCCTCGTCGCTGGACGAACAAATTTCGGAGTTGGAACGTGAGGAGAATATTTTAAAAAGGGACTTGGAATTGTTGAGCCCCAGACAGAAGCCTATTCCGCAGGACATTGAATATCTGAAGGAAGAAAGGGCTACCCTCCAACGTTTGGTTGGGGATCGTCGTAAATCTTCTGAGGCCAGGCGATTAAGGCGTGACATTGAAGAACTAAAAGGTCAACTTTCAGCGTTGGAAATTTCAGATACACGTGACCCCATCTCCCCATCCCGACCCATGTTTGGACATAGGGTTGCAGAAAATATTCAGCTGCTGCGTGCTTCAGAATCGCTCAACCGCAAGGTGGGTTCAAAAATGCCGCTTGAAGTTTTGAACATTGTGGAAGGTAATGTTAAACCAAAGAAAATTAAATCAGGAAAATTTTCGAAATGTACTGATATACAAGTTAAACGACCCCAATTGTGGCCTCATGCATTTGTACCTAGCCAGTTATGTAAACAGTCCGAGATCGAGTACAATGACTTATCCATGACTCAATTTATTGCGGGGTATTGTTCAATTTTAATCCATTTATTTCATGAAGGCTCGAGGATTTCTTTGGATGAAATAGACCGCAGGATTACACATTTACGATCTATGATGTGCTTTGCACATGTTTATCAATGGAAGTGCATTTTAAACATGCATCAAGAAATATTGCTGGACATTGAAAGAGGCAATCGTACATGGCAGGATAGTTTTGCAGACATTGAAAGCCTGAATCTGCTACTTGACCGGGGACCTGCCGTTCCCGCGACGCGCGCTTCCGGTCAGTCTGGTTTGTCACTTGGATCGTCGGGAAAGCGATCATGGTTCTGCTCCTTGTATCAGAAGGGTGAGTGCAAGAAATCTTCACCTCACGCAGCTCGTATTGGGTCGGATTTACGAACGGTAAAACATGTGTGTGCTATTTGCTACATGAAGGATCGTGAACTGCGGGAACACCCGGAATGTTCCAGTTGCTGTCCGCACAAGCAGGACTGACTAGATAACTTGTGTCTTACGTCTGAGTTTTCCAGTGCATTTTCGTCTGATTCGTCTATTAATCATTTGCTAGCGTCTGATGTTTACCATTCTGAGGTCTCTAGTTCGTCGCCGGACCCCGAGCCGAACGTTTTTCATCGTTTTAAGAAGTCGGCTGTAGTAAATATCATGGAAAACTCAGCAGTTGAAAACAGTGTATCCAAGACTTTTGACGTCTCTGATTCCGTTGATCGTTGTCCTGAATCGGAGGCTTCTACCTTGTGTGATGTCACGTCGTTCACATGTGATGCATAGGCATTAAAGATTGTGCAAATACATGACATAGTGTACAAATCAGGTGTGCCAAATTTTAAAGGTGCAAGGATTTCTTTAAAAACTGGTTGGAATATTGCTTATTTACGTGAAGTTTTATTTGAGTATGACGATTATGAAATATGTGATTTGCTTGAATACGGATTCCCTATTGGCTATTGCAAAACTGATCTACCGGTTTCTGACCCTATCAATCATAAAGGTGCGTTTCGTTTTTCTGATCACGTCGATAAACATATTGTCACGGAAATGCAGCACGGGGCTATGATAGGACCATTTAAGGAGAATCCATTGTGCTGTGATCTGTGCTTTTCTCCTCTTAATACTGTGGAGAAGGATGAACTTTCTAGAAGAGTTATTGTGGACTTAAGCTGGCCAGATTTGACATCTGTCAATAGTGGATTTTTTAAAGACTTTTATCTCGGCGAAGAGGTTACGTTAACGTACCCGACTGTGGATTCATTAGTTAACATTGTGCTAGATTGCGGATGCGGTGCTCTTATGTTCAAGTCAGACTTATCTCGTGCATATAGGCAAATATTTGTTGACCCTGGAGATATTCATTTTCTAGCAGTACATTGGCGTGATAAGATATATATATTGACTGTGCATTACCTTCTGGATTGTGTTCGGCAGCGTATATTTGCCAACCTGTAACCAACATGATACGTTACATCTTGACGTTACAGCAAGTCACTACGGTCAACTATCTGGACGATTTCGGTGGCGCTGATACTCCTAAACGTGCCGCTCGGTCATTTGCTGTTTTGTCCGAGACATTGGAACGCGTCGGCGCCCAGGAGAACATCAAGAAGGCATGTTTCCCTTCGACAATCATGGTATTTCTTGGAATCCGATTCTGAGCTCATGGAGCTTCGCATCACCAAGGAAAGGTTATACGAGATCCGCAACCTACTTCCGGTTTGGATGCATCTGAAATACGCCTCCAAGTGCCAACTGCAATCTTTGTTAGGGAAATTGCAATTCGTCGGTAAATGTGTTAAGCCTAGTCGTGTGTTTATTTCACGCATACTTATGCTTTTACGTGGTCTCAACTTGAAAACTCCTAAAGTGAGATTAAATTCGGAATTCAGAAAGGATATAGTGTGGTGGATAAATTTCATGGAAATATACAATGGTGTTTCTATGATAAAAACCGAAGACTGGTCTGATCCTGATGTTGTGTTTGCAAGTGAAGCGTGTTTGTCCGGATGTGGTGTCTTCAAGAGAGCGGAGAGTATTTTCATAGCATGTTCCCTGAATTCATGTTAAAGATGTGCTCTAACATAGCCCAGTTCGAAATGTACTGCATAGTTGTTGCGTTAAAATTGTGGTCGAGTAAATTGATGGGTAGAAAGATTTCTATCTTTTGTGATAATGAAGCAGTGTGTTGTGTGTTGAATTCTGGTAAAACCAAAGATCCAGTGTTACTTCAATGTTTGCGAGAGGTGGCTTTCCTCGCTTGTACTCGCGAGTTCGAAATTCGTGCCATTCACCTGACTTCTGCGGACAACAGACTCGCGGATCTACTAAGCCGTTGGCACATTGATGCACACTATAAGGCTCAGTTTCTTAAAGAAACTTCCACATTGAATACAACGGATATTAACGTGAATGAATCATTGTTCATATTTGAGAATAGATGGTGATGCGTGTATTGCATCTATAGACTTTATTCACTTGTACTGGTGTATGAGGCAACTGTTGATTTTAGTTTGTTTACATTATCAGTATTGCTTATTTCTATTTGAAATATTGTATTTGTCAAATATAGCTACATTACATTTGATAGACTTAATACATTTCTCGTTTCTAGTTTTATGCATTTAGTTATTTAATTTGTTTGTTTTTTGTTCCGTGTGAATCCCAAAACGTTTCTTTAATAGTATTTTTTTTTGTCATTATCAGATGTTGCTGACGAAGATACAAGTGGCCTTTGTTGTCTCCGTCGTCAGTTAAAAGTTACTCAGAATTCAGCTTTTGCTATTGGATCTTACAAAAATCTTAAAACGCAAATTCGTTCCTTTTTATTGTTTTGTGAATATTATGACCAAAATGACTGTCCTGTATCTGTAGAAACATTGTGCTTGTACGCTCAGTTTTTAAGTAGAAGTATGAAGTCTGTACAATCTATCAAAAATTATATTAATGGTGTACGTTTATATCACATTTTCAGGGGATTTGTATCTCCCGATATTTCTAATATTTCTTTACAGATGACTTTTAGAGGTCTAGCTAAGCTTTTGTTTCATTCTCCGCATCAGGCACCTCCGATTACGCCTGATATATTGTTAAAAATCAGAGACGTTATTGATATAGAAATTCCTTTTTACGCCACAGTTTGGTGTGTTCTTTTATTTGCTTTTTATATGATGTGTAGAAAATCGAGTATTGTGCCCCCTACAAAATTGTCTTTTGATGGCACTAAATATTTATGTCGCAATGATGTGACCTTGTCCGATTTTGGTATTTTTGTTAGCCTTAAATACGCCAAGACAAATCAATTTGGAGACAAGAATTTTGTTTTACCGATTTATAAGAATGACAAATCTCCGCTATGTCCAGTTGCCGCTGATAGTAATATGTGTAATCTAAATCCAGCAAACTCTTTAGATCCTTTGTTTTGTGTCGAAGAGTCTCATTCTTTAGTTCCGCTTGACGCAAGCAAGCTTGACAGAACTTTTAAACGCATCATGAAACTCACTTCGGTGTGTGGATCCTCTGAGTATACCTTACATTCTTTTAGAAGAGGAGGTGCTTCTTTTTACTTTAAGTGTGGAGTTCCTGGTGAACTTGTTCAATTATTTGGCAACTGGAAGTCGGACTGCTATTTACGTTATTTACGTTTTTCTGACGAATCTTTGATTCAGGCCGCTAGACATGTAGCTCTGTCAATTTAATTATTTATTTTTTTGGCCGAGTTTTTTGTTTTGGGTGATTTGGCTGCTATTGTTCTGTATCATATGTGTGAAATAATTATGCAGCCTTTTTTCGGCCAAATAAAATATGTTTTCATATCATGTGTTTTAAATATTCCCGACATAATTTGCAATTTTTGTTTCAAAAATCTTAATTATAAGGGAGTTAACTCTTGTACCTCTAATCCCTTTCATTCCTTTTCGGTAATTCTACGCTTGATTACCTGTATTTGGCGCTCACATTCATTGTTAAAATTTAAGTCGCGGGGACGGTCGTCTAATATTTTTAAAAGGCTTTATAATGTTATTCACATATATTCTTTATGTTGTGTGTATGTATATGTATGAGCTACTCTTAATTTAATGTTGAAATAAATATATATTATACTGTCCGTTTTGTCCATGTACTTTTAAAGCTGCACTCTCACAGATATACCGTTTTTACAACTTTTTATATTTTTTGTCTTGGAAAGATAAACATTTTGCGTAAATATCTGCAAACCAATGATGAAAGATTGCTGACAAAAGATCAGATCGCAGATTTTCATATTTCCGTTCGAAAATAATGTTTTATGGCTTAAACCGTTACTAACGGTTTAAGAAAAATGCATAGAATATCAATTTTTGAAATTAGATATAAAAATATGTGATTTATTTTTTGTCAGCAGTCTTATATAACTGGTGTCCATGCATTTTTGCAAAAATTTGCTCGTTCCAAGATAAAAAATAAAAAAAGTTGTCAAAACGTTCAATCTGTGAAAATGCAGCTTAAAGAGGATTTGATAGTTTTACTACAACTACAAGAGAGCCAGTTATATGTTAACTATTTGCACTTGATACCTAGATGAACCTAGGTGGAAGAATCATGCAGAGATGCTATAAAGTTAAAACAAAAAGAACAAATACCTTGGTAATAATTGGTTTTGTTTTCAATTAAAGGCACACAATAAAGATCGATTCGAAAAACATTTTTATATCAAATTCAGAATTACAATATATGTTGAACACATTAGACATTATGATCATTACATGAACAAACATCATGCGATACGTGTTTAGTTACAAAAATACCATTTATTAAAAAAAGAAATAGCTACGTGGCCATTAAAAATCGCGAAAACGTCGCTAATAATTTGTACATAAATCATGTATTTTGTTTGTTTGAATAATCAAAGTCAAATAAATTAAACATAATAATGCATTTATAAAAATAATTTTGCATCAACGTGTACGGGTCGGTATATCCATCCCGTACATTTTTCGTGTACAGGTTCGGTATATCCATCCCGTAAGTGTTGCCTGTACAGGGTCGGTATATCCATCCCGTAAGTGTTGCGTGTACAGGGTCGGTATATCCATCCCGTAAGTGTTGCGTGTACAGGGTCGGTATATCCATCCCGTAAGTGTTGCGTGTACAGGGTCGGTATATCCATCCCGTAAGTGTTGCGTGTACAGGGTCGGTATATCCATCCCGTAAGTGTTGCGTGTACAGGGTCGGTATATCCATCCCGTAAGTGTTGCGTGTACAGGGTCGGTATATCCATCCCGTAAGTGTTGCGTGTACAGGGTCGGTATATCTATCCCGTAAGTGTTGCGTGTACGGGGTCGGTATATCCATCCCGTAAGTGTTGCGTGTACGGGGTCGGTATATCCATCCCGTAAGTGTTGCGTGTACGGGGTCGGTATATCCATCCCGTAAGTGTTGCGTGTACGGGGTCGGTATATCCATCCCGTAAGTGTTGCGTGTACAGGGTCGGTATATCCATCCCGTAAGTGTTGCGTGTACAGGGTCGGTATATCCATCCCGTAAGTGTTGCGTGTACGGGGTCGGTATATCCATCCCGTAAGTGTTGCGTGTACAGGGTCGGTATATCCATCCCGTAAGTGTTGCGTGTACAGGGTCGGTATATCCATCCCGTAAGTGTTGCGTGTACGGGGTCGGTATATCCATCCCGTAAGTGTTGCGTGTACCATGTCCGTATATCCATCCCGTACATGTTGTGTAAACTGGGTCAGTATATCCATCCCATACATTCGTATATCCGTCCCGTAAGCGTTTCATGTACGGGGTCCGTATATCTCTTCCGTAAACGTTGCGTGTATGGGATCTGTATAACCCTCCCGTAAACGTAGCGTGTACGGGGTCTGTATATTCTTCCCATAAACGTTGCTTGTATGGGGTCCGTTCATTCATCCCGTATATGTTGCGTTATGTGGTTACGTATTTCCATCCCGGTAACGTTGCATGTACGGTTTCTAACGTGTACGGGTTCTGTATATCCACCACGTACACATTGCATGTACGAAATTCATAGTGAGATTATATCGATTCAGAATACGTAGCATGAACGGGTTTCGTATATAAATCCCGTACACGTTGCATGTACGAGTTACGTTTATGCATCCAGTACATGCACCGTGTACGTTGTCTGTATTCGATCATGTACTTGTTACGTGTACAAATTCCTTCTTTCCATAGCGTTCACGTTGCAGGTATGTATTTCCACTTATAAATATACATTTTATATGAATACAGGATAATGGCAACTTGACTGGCAGGCTTATTTGGCCGGAAAGTAATATAAGATTCTGGCGATGGAAGTTTATCAGTGATACACGGGAAATACTAAACGAAATAAAGTGTACTGTCCTGCCTATCGGATGCTAGTATCTTATCTTGGTTTAAAAAGCAGCAACAAAACATCAACATTTTTTGTTTATTTTATTTTACAACGACTTTCAATAAAACGCAATAAAAAACTTTGGACCTTTGGTAATTTATCCTAAAAAGATTTAGCAGTAACATAAAAACGTGAGTTATGAAAAATATCCCGCTCTTCACACCTTTGCTATGCTTTCCCATATAAGTCCATATAAATGATATATACTCATGTGCGTGGTCAGTCCAGCCTTTGTGTCACGATTTGCTCAAAAATATGAGCGGAAATCTACGTTTGCGTACATACTGTATGTATATTGCAACTTGAACGGCGAACACTTTCGAACAAGATTTTTTAACGTGTTATTTTTAGCTCTAGCGGCCATGTTAATTACTGACTGGCCGGAATCATTTAAACACATTTGTTCAGAGCTTCGGGCCGAGGTTTGCCAGGTCATTTTTTTTTATAGAAGATGACGTTTAAATAAACTTGTCAACGACCATAAATTTACTAACGACGGAGGACGAAACGAAATAAATGTACATTAAAACTTCAACGATGAATGCTTTGGTTTGGTTTTAACCAGTATTTATTGCAGAAAATATTGAATATTTTATAACGTGTTATTTTTTGCTCTGGCGGCCATGTTATTTACTGAACTGGAACCATTTGAACAAATTTGGACAGTGCTTTGTGCCGAATTTTGCCAAATTATTGTTATAGAAGAGTACGTTTAAATAAACTTGTCAACTGTTTCAATTTGCTAATGACGAAGAATGAAGCACGACGAGCGACGAGTGATCACAATTTGAATAGCTAACTAAACATATTCATCATTGTATAAACAACATGTATATATACAATATCATCGAAGGCCAAAATACTAGAAATAAACACAAATAAACACAAAAATGCGAAGCACCGAACTATCATTTAATATAATTATGACTTAATCACTATCTGCAAACTCAATAGTATCTGCATCTCTGGACGAAGGGCTTCGTTTATAAGTTACGCCTTTCGCAAGCCCATTGTTTGTTCCGTTTAGAGAGGAGGCAGGTTGTGCAGCACCTTTTCCTTTTGTACGAGTTCTATTCTCATTTTCGTCATTCGTTGAGCGACTACCATCACTATTGCTTGATATAATTTCGAATTTATCCAAGTGACTACTTTCTCGTACAAGCGCTAAACGTTTACTTCCCGGCTTGACGTCATTTTGATTAATGGAAGAACACTTTTTCAGATTTGTCAAGTTTTGAAAGTCAGTATCTAAGTTGGAAGCACCTTCTACGAGTTTTGTTTGACAAGAATTATTACCCTCTACGTCACATGCGACTAAAGCTGACGTCACTTTGATATGGTTATCAGGCTGTTTGGCACTTGCTTGACGTATGTTTTCCGTCACTAAATGTTCATCTTCATGCATCATAACGCATGAGCTAGTTCCAGGACTACTTTCATCTATTTGTTCGACCAACATGCCGTCTTCTTCCTCACTGCTTGCGTATTCATCCGCCACACTGTGATATGGTGGCGGTGCTTCGTCCATGCCTACGACAACCTCATACGAAGGTGGAGCATATAGGCGAGTTAGATTTTCGGTATTCCTCTGTTTGCCTCCCTTGGCGGACTTCTTTTTTGTCCGCTTCTTTCTGAACTCCACTGTGACGTTCGTTGTGTTGATGATATATCTACAAAACAAAGAAGGTTTTTCGTTTGTAAAACTCAACAACCGCTAACAAATATAATATGAATCCACCCATAGTGCTTTAAATATAATTAAGTTTTGCAGTACGTCGTCTTCGGGCTTTTAACTCATTCAAATAAATGTGTGAAATTCCATCTTCAAACAGAACATTAGCAAAAATACATTACAGACAAGTAACTCAAATTCAGTAACAATACGTTTTGAAATAATGTGCATAACTACAATAATGGAATAATGGAATGAATACGTTTTTTCCAAAGACTGAAAGAAGGACTTATACCGCATTTTATTCCAAATGCAAATACATGTAGTTTACTTTATTACATGTTTGTTTGGTAATTTAGTATATCAGTAGAATAAAAATGATATTTCACTTTTTTTAATTTTAGCCCGCTCTCCTTTCCAAATCAAACGTCAGCGCCATTCTGAATATCTACCATTTACTAATCGTGTCATATCCTTTTGAGGCATATAATAACACAGAAAGTTTCTCAGAGTAAGATCGTTATTTATTTCACCTTGTGAACACCAAAATTAATATTATGACTCGTGGCTAGACCACTCTTGAAATATAGCTTTAGTGTTCACTCGGTGAAATATATAACAATCTTACAATGAAACAAACACTTAACCTTTGTCAGGCAACCGTTTGACGGACTATTAGGGGACCGATATATCTAAAATATAATAGAAAAAAGTATGAAAGGACATGCTTTACCTCTTGTTAACCCGCCTGACGGCTAGGATTATTACCCCAGTTACGAGAATAAGCGTTGTTATAGAAACGGAAGCCGCCACCACCGCTGCAACCTGGCTGTCTGTAAGAGAATCACACACAAGTTATAATGGTTCTGTACAACGTACTCATTCACTAAGGCGTAAAAACCGTTTGCCTCCGGTTTCCCGACCTACTCTTTTGTTACCCTTTTACACACAAGTTATAATGGTTCTGTACAGCGTACTTATCCACTTTCGCGTAAAAAGCGTTTGACTCCGGTTTTCCGACCTACTCTTTTGTTACTATTTTGCACACATGTTATATGTTCTGTACAACGTAATCGTTTACACAGGCGTAAAAAAGCGTTTGACTCCGTTTTTCCCGAATTACTCTTTTGTTACTCTTTTGCACACAGGTTATAATGGTTTTGTACAACGTACGTACTCCCTTAGGCGAAAAAAAAAACGTTTGTATCCGGTTTTCTGACCTACTCTTTTGTTTTTTCCACGCGCCCAGGCGTTATTGCCTTGAGCATATTTTTTTGTTTCATTTTTTTTTTTTTTAATCGAATTAATGTTAAAAGGGAGTGTTTTAGCCTGCCTGCATGAAAGCTGGTTTGCTTGCTGATTACAAACTAACCATCCAAACATCCAACCATCCAACCTACCAACCGACCAACCAACCAACCAACCAATGTTAAAAGGGGGGTGTTTTAGCCTGCCTGCCTGCAAGCTGGTTTGCTTGCTGATTACAAACTAACCATCCAACCATCCAACCTACCAACCAACCAACCAACTAACAAAATAATTAGATAAATGAACAACATACCGACAGGCTTCCACGTGTTTGCCAGCGCCCTGCTGCAGTGTTCTTCGTCACTGCTGTCGTCAATTCCGCAGTTCTGGTATCCGTCACACAGCGTGCTGACCGGGACACAGATTCCTTTCTTCCGACACCGGAAGTAGCTACGCCCACAGTCGCCCGCTGTGTCTGAAAAAGTATGTTGTAAGGGAGGTTTTTTTTAAGAAACAAAAGTCAACGGTCTTGTGTCGTATAGGTGAAGCTTCTCACCTAAGAGATTGTTGGTTCGATCCCCACCAGGATAAGAGTGGTCTAGTGTTTTAGTAGTATACATGTCCACCTCCCCCTTAAGAGATTGTTGGTTCGATCCCCACCAGGATGAGAGTGATCTAGTGTTTCAGTGGTATACATGTCCACCTCCCCCCTAAGCAATTGTTGGTTCGGTCCCCACCAGGGTGAGAGTGGTCTAGTGTTTTAGTGGTATACATGTCCACCTCACCCCTAAGCAATTGTTGGTTCGATCTCCACCAGGGTGAGAGTGGTCTAGTGTTTTAGTGGTATACATGTCCACCTCACCCCTAAGCAATTGTTGGTTCGATCCCCACCAGGATGAGAGTGGTCTAGTGTTTTAGTGGTATACATGTCCACCTCCCCCCTAAGCAATTGTTGGTTCGATCCCCACCAGGGTGAGAGTGGTCTAGTGTTTTAGTGGTATACATGTCCACCTCCCCCCCTAAGAGATTGTTGGTTCGATCTCCACCAGGGTGAGAGTGGTCTAGTGTTTTAGTGGTATACATGTCCACCTCACCCCTAAGCGATTGTTGGTTCGATCTCCACCAGGGTGAGAGTGGTCTAGTGTTTTAGTGGTATACATGTCCAACTCCCCCCTAAGAGATTGTTGGTTCGATCCCCACCAGGATGAGAGTGGTCTAGTGTTTTAGTGGTATACATGTCCACCTTCCCACTAAGAGATTGTTGGTTCGATCCTCACCAGGGTGAGAGTGGTCTAGTGTTTTAGTGGTATACGTGTCCACCTCCCCCCTAAGCGATTGTTGGTTCGATCTCCACCAGGGTGAGAGTGGTCTAGTGTTTTAGTGGTATACATGTCCACCTCCCCCCCCCCCTAAGAGATTGTTGGTTCGATGCCCACCAGGGTGAGATAGGTCTAGTCTTTTAGAGGTATACATGTCCGCCTCCCCCCTAAGGGATTGTTGGTTCGACCCCACCAGGGTGAGAGTGGTCTAATGGTATAGATGTACGTCTCTCACCAAAGAATTTATGGGTTCGATCCCCACACTAGGGTGACAGTGGTCTAGTGGTATAGGTGTCCACCTCTCACCAAAGAAGTTATGGGTTCGATCCCCACACTAGGGTGACAGTGGTCTATTGAAATAGATGTCCACCTCTCACTAAAGAAGTTATGGGTTCGATCCCCACACTAGGGTGACAGTGGTTTAGTGAAATAGATGTCCACCTCTCACTAAAGAGATTCGTGGTCCGAGTGATGAGTGCTAAAAGATTTACTGGGATCTACTATCCTTTCATAAGGTATAAATACCTTGTTTTCTTCAACTTTCTTTTAAATCAAACTCGGTATCCTTCATAAGAACCATTGTTTTTGACATGCATTCGTACTATTCGGTATGTTTAAACAAATGTATTAGTTGTGGTAAATCTTATTTTGGGGTTAGAGTGCAACTTTAAAAAAAAACTTTTATAAAAGATGAATACCTCTAAATGATGTGATGAACATTTTAAACCCGTCCTCAACGATCGTCGGCTTTCTCTGGTAGTCGAGCTTCAGTCTGTTTCCGGTGGACCTGTAGTCGCGGACGCCGCCTGCGAATCCCCGGAAGTAGATGTCGTAAAGGCCGTACAAACCATGGGCCGGTGAGAGGCGGACCGATCGGCCGTCATGGTAGTCATAGATATGGAGTCTGTGAATGTATGTATAAGAGGTTGATTAACCAGTCGACTAACATTTTGCTTGCCTTTAAACACAATGCCTCGTTCTTGTTGGATCTGAATTCTTCCAAACCGTGAAAATTGCATTTCCCTTTCTTGTACAGCCCTTTTCACCATTATTGGGTTATTGTCAATAAAATTGCTATATAGATATTTGGTGTCGTTGCTGCTGTTGTTGTTACTATGATTTAATATTTTATTCGCCTTCGAATACCAAAGTCAGGGAATACGTTAGCATAATATTAATACTGGGTCTGCACTTTTAGGGCAAAATTCGTTTCGTAATATATAAATTAATAGTATTTAAAGTTAAAGTTTAATTTAACAATGGATGCAGCGCATCCTAATTAGCCTAAATTAAGGGCTACCTTGGTTCTGAATATACTTGCGGAGTTTTTTTTTGCGTTTGATGAGAAATTATAAAATAGATATACTGAAAATTATTCTATTTTTTTATATTTGAACCATATGCTAACATATTAATGATTGTTTGTTTTCAATGATTATGTATTCATCTATGAATTCCACCAATGACAGGAAATATAAGCAACACTAAACACGAAGAAAAACTTGTTTTGCAGTTTTACCCAATTTGACACCAGATCAAAGCGCTCCGAACAAAGTATATGTGTCCTTTATATTTCAAAATTAAGTTATTTATCAATGATCACACTATTTTCATTAAACATTAGACATATAAGTTATTGCAATAATTATAATTCAAAATAGCCATAGTTAAGAAGATTATGATCTTTGTACATGAGTATTCCAAACTACCCATTCAATATACATGTATATATACAATTATAATTGCCATATGCCGACAATGCATTGGTACTGAAAGGAGGGGATTCGGAGAGTAGGGGAGAGAAGGGGAGAGGTGGGGAGAGGTGGGGAGAGAGGGGGAGAGGAGAGGAGATGTTAGGAGGGGAGGCGAGGAGACGGGAGGCGAGGGGAGGCGAGGAGAATGGAGGCGAGGAGAGGAGAGGAGAGATGGGATGAGGAGGGAGGGGAGAGCAGGAGAGGATAGGAGAGACAGGAGAGCAGAGGTGGGAGAGGAGGGGAAGAGAGAAGGGGAGAGGTGGGGAGAGGAGGGGAGAGGAGAGGAGGAAAGAGGGGAGGAGGAGAGGGGGAGAGAGGAGAGGAGGGGAGAGGAGAGGAGAGGAGAGGAGAGGAGAGGAGAGGAGAGGAGAGGAGAGGAGAGGAGAGGAGAGGAGAGGAGAGGAGAGGAGAGGAGAGGAGAGGAGAGGAGAGGAGAGGAGAGGAGGGGAGGGGAGGGGAGGGGAGGGGAGGGGAGGGGAGGGGAGGGGAGGGGAGGGGAGGGGAGGGGAGGGGAGGGGAGGGGAGGGGAGGGGAGGGGAGGGGAGGGGAGGGGAGGCGAGGGGAGGGGAGGGGAGGGGAGGGGAGGGGAGGGGAGGGGAGGGGAGGTGAGAGGTGAAAAGATGAGGGGAGATCAGAGGAGGGGAGAGCAGAGTAGGGGAGCAGAAGAGGGAGGGAGGGGAGGGGAGAAGAGAGGAGGGGAGGGGAGGAGAGGAGGGGAGAGGGGGGAGGAGGAAACAGGGGAGGAGGGTAGGGGAGGAGAGGAGAGGAGGGGAGAGGGGGAGAGGAGGAAACAGGGGAGGAGGGTAGGGGAGGAGAGGAGCGGAGAGGAGGGAAGGGGCGAGGAGGGTAGAGGGGAGGAGGAGGGGATGGGAGGGGATGGGAGGGGATTGGAGGGGGAGGGGAGAAGAGGAGGGGAGAGGAGAGGAGAGGAGGGTAGGGGAGGTGAGGAGAGTAGAGAGGAAAGAGGAGAGGGGGAGGGGAGAAGATGATGGGAGGGGAGGGGAGAGGAGTGGGGAGAGGAGAGGAGCGGATGGGAGGGGAGTGGAGAGGAAGGGAGGGGATGAGAGGAGGGGTGAGAAAAGAAGGGGAAAAAAGGGGAGAAGGGGATGGGAGCTATATTGTATGGAAGACTGTATGGGGTCGAGGATGTTTTTGTTCGTAGTATACTATATGAGGGATTTGCCGTGTGTGGAGATGGGGGGTTGGGGGTGTAAGAGACAAGTAGAGGGCCAGAAAAAGGCCTTTTATAATGCTTTATCTTAATAGTAGAAAACACTTTCATTTCTCTATCATATGCATTATTCGTGGATGGGGGGGGGGGCTTATACTTAATTCTATGTGAGTAGGATATACCTTGAATGGAGGTATCTCATAAATGCAACAGCTTATTACCAAAAATACTTCTATTCTTAAATTGCATATTAATTCTAGCTAAAAAATAGAAATAAACTACAGGTTAAACTGTCTTACATCGTTGACGCTGTTCAGTTAAGTTCTATTGTGTTACAGTTTGATTGATTGCTACGCCATTTATAAAGTATTTATGTATTTCAACAAATGTAATTCAATCATACCGAAACTTTAACATACTCAATACAAATCTGCGCTTAAGAAGTCAATCAATAAAAACCAGTCACGTGACCTATTACGTAGGAGAGATACAAGCTGTTTATTTAACTTCTTTGTTGGTAGTGAAGGCCAGGGATAGGACATTAATACGTTTTAACCCTATATGTGGCAGAACTATGGCATCAAAGTTTGATTCCTCCATTCAGAGGGGCTGTTCCCCGTGCGAAGAAGATGGATTGAACACGGAAGCTCAACACTTCTGTAATCTGTGTACGAAATATTACTGCGACATTTGTGTTACAAAACATAATGGCTTATACAAGAGGCACACAGTGCTCGACCGGAAGGACGTGAAGAAATGGGCAGCGGCACCAGGGACCGTGGACGTTCTTGAGAGATGCGAGAGGCACCCCGGGGAGGCGCTGAAGCTGGTCTGTGGTGACCATGACCAGCTGTGTTGCCATGTGTGCGTTTCAATTGATCATAGGTATGTTTCAAAGACGGTTTAAGTTAAAATAACACAATCACAGTATTTAAACTGATCAAAAAATAGTTTAAGCATGTTTAACATTGTCTCCGGTTTATACAATCACAACAAAATTGTATTTTACATATGTGTATTATTAGACTGTGCTAAATTTTTATCCGGCAACACTGTCAACAAAGCCTTGCTAATGCACCAGTCAATTGTAACCACGCCCCCCCCCCCCTCCAGGTCCGGGGGTATACCGGGGATAGCCGGGGAAATGGGCCGTGTTTTTACTTTCCATGTGGCGCCGCAGTGCCGGGTGACTGTGGTGGTTTTGTCTTCACGCCAAATATAGTGGGAATTTGGCCTTAGCTATGGTCCCTTGGGTGCGGGGGCATTTGGCGGGGGGTTTACCAGCAGATTGTCCCCGCAGGGCGGAGACTTTGCCCGGGCTTGGCTGAACCGAAAGTCAAAGTCCCCGCTATTCCCCGGACCTGGGGGGGGGGGCGTGGCTACAAATGACTGGTGCATAACTATAACACATTTGTTTACTCGTTCATTATATATCACTTGCAGATCGGGGAGGGAGGGTGTCGAACCCACCCCCTCTGAAATCCTCCATGTTTTCTTTTTATTTCATTATTGTTGAACTACTAAAATACCACCAAAGTGCACCATTTGGAATAAAATTGTCAATTATTTTATTTATTTATTTTTTTATTTTATTTTGTGGGGATCATTTGACCCCCAACTCCCTGCCCCCCTTCCCAGCACTTCTAACCAAATAGATTTCGCTTTTGAGGGAGATGGGAAAGTAAAGAGGTTACGCCCCAAAGTAGCGCCCCATCTAACGTCGAATCCTGGATACGCCACTGTATACATACAAAGACTCGTTATTCGTGTCAGATCCTATATTATGAGACCTGTATTCAAATGGTAAAATATTGAGAAACAGTTAAGTACTCTCTATTAACTCACGATGATTTGGGCAAAATTTCTAGCTGTGCGGTTTGACTATATGAATATGCCGTGCACGTACATAAAATGACGCTGTAAATAACATAATAATGCGTAATAATTATGTTCCAACGCATTCGGAACTCCTCGGCCATTTTCCATCAAAAACAATCTCGGATGTATATGGATGGTTTACAATGACAGAATTCTTTACATTTAAGTAATTTGTAAGTAGATTGTGTAGTATTTTCAATTCAGAAGTTAAACTTAATGACTTGACTGTTGGGAATCTTAATTGTCTTTGCAATAATACGCTTCACTGACAATCAATTAAAAAAACTTAGTGATTCAAAATACAAGCTTAACACAACGATTCATTTTTACTATTATTATTTTTTTATGATCTACCTCTACTGATGTACCGACATACATCCGAGGTTGTTTTCGATGGAAAATGGCCGAGGAGTTCCGAATGGTTCTAATGCTCTTCATTATTTCTCAGATAGTCAAGGGACATAACTCGACACATTCTAAGAGTTATGAGCTTTACTACAAATACTGCCACTGTCGGCGACTAATGGTACAATGAATTTAAACTCTATGCGACTTATGGTATACAGAATTTAAACTCTATGCGACCTATGGTATACAGAATTTGAACTGTATGCGACTTATGGTATACTGAATATAAACTCTCTGCGACTTATAGAATACTGAATACAAACTGTATGACGCTAAATGAATGAATTCGCAAAACATCGTCATAACAAGATATCTAAGTTATTTTTTAAACCAAGCCTTTCTTCTAAGAAAAATTATAAATACTAAGACTTAGACTATAAAGTAATTTATGCTATTAGCCTCCCAACATTCCTATGCATGTACCATTTACCTTTCAATTTAGATATTAATCATCTGGTATTTTTTAAACATATGCTATGCTTTTATTTGTCTTTACTTGTCTTAATTGTTATTTATTTTTAATATGCCATATTTCATTGTGTCTGTCTGTCTGGCTGGCTGTATCCCTGTCTGTATGGCATTCTATATGGCTGTCTGTATGGTCGTCTGTCCGTCTGTATTTCTGTCTGTCTCTTTACCGGTGTGTTTGTCTGTGTGTTTGTCTGTGTATCTCTCTGTCTGTGTCTCGGTCCGTCTGTTTGTCTGTCTGTATGTATGTCTGTCTGTCTGTTTGCCTGTCTGTCTGTCTGTCTGTCTGTCTGTCTGTCTGTCTGTCTGTCTGTCTGTCTGTCTGCATGTATGTATGCCGTTCTGTCTGTCTGTCTGTCTGTATGTCTGTCTGTCTGTCTGTATTGTCTCTATGGCATTCTATATGGCTGTCTGTATGGCCGTCTGTCCGTCTGTCTTTCTGTCTGTCTCTTTGCCGGTGTGTTTGTCTGTTTGTTTGGCTGTGTGTCTCTCTGTCTGTGTCTCGGTCTGTCTGTATGTCTGTCTGTCTGTATGCGTGTGTATTTGTCTGTGTGTTTGTCTGTGTGTCCCTCGGTCTGTCTTTCTGTCTGTTTGTGTGTCTTTATGTATGTCTGTATGTATGTCTGTCTGTCTGTGTGTATGCCTGACTGTGTGTCCTTCTGTCTGTGTGTGTCTGTGTGTGTCGCACGTGTGTGCGTGCGTGTGTGTGTGTTTCTGTATGTGTATGTGTGCGTGCGTGTCTGTGTGTGTGTTTCTGTGTGTGTGTGTGTGTGGGTGCGTGTGCGTGTGCGTGTGCGTGTGTGTATGTCTGTCGGTGTTGATGATGTCGGTGTTGATGTCTGTCTATGTGTATGCGTCTGTATGCCTGTCTGTCAATGTGTGTGTGTCTGTCTGTGTGAATGTGTCTGTGTGTCTGTCTGTCTGTCTGATTGTTACAGACAGTAATGCATTAAGGTTATAAGACCCTAATGGGCATCATTTCAATCTATGATCAGCTTGATATTATCTTAATGTGTATCATTTACGCTAAAAAAAGGAACAACCATGTTTTAAAGCAAAATCAACAGGTTCTGGAAGAGGACGACGAAAACGACGACGAAATATAAGTATTTAAATTTATGTGATTTTAGAAGAATGTTATAAACAAGCGTCTTCATATAAAACAAGTTTTCCTTCTTTCATTGCAGACACTGCTCATCAATACAGCACATTCCAGACGTTGCAAAGGGCATCCGCAAAGATCCCGGGTTTCGACAACTACCTCAACAGGTTGCTGTTCTTAGGAAGCAGATAGAAGATATGAAAAACGACCGAAAGAAAAATAGTTCCTCATTGAGGAAGACTCGAACAGCCATTGTTGATGAAATCCAAGCAATTCGTAAAAAGATCAACGACATTCTTGACAAGATGGAGAAAACAACCGTTCAAGAATTAGACCGTCTGGTAGCTGATCAGGAAATGTCCATTAAGAAAGATATGGAATCCTGCACACAGATGCACGATGAATTAAAGAACATCATAGATGACATACAAAGCAAAGACTCATCAGGCGAACCACCCCTATATATTGGTTTCAAAAAATGTGAAGAAAAAATCAAACAAGCAAAAGAAATTCTGCAAAACATGTCAAGTGTTGTCAAATACGATTTAACTTTTGGTAAACATAATGGAATAGAAGATAACTTGTCTTCGATGAAGACATTTGGAGAGTTAAATGAATCGAATGTTTTTGGTGCACAACCACGTTCATCGCTATTCCCGCGAGATCATGTATTTGCTACAGAAGGTTACATGGAGTACAACGTGAAGATGAGTTCAGACAGATATGACGGTTATATTGAAGGGATATGTGAGCTGCCTGGTGGAGAGGTTGTTATTACAGACGGCCTCAACAAGAAAGTGAAACTCCTGGACCAGGAGTACAGGGTTGTCGACCACTGTGATGTCCCCGAGTATCCATACGACGTGTGCCACATTGGCGGGAATGAGGTTGCGCTTTGTGTTGATGAACATAGACATAACAATGATGATAGACATGAACTTCATTTCATTAACATAACAAAAGGGAAACTTGTGACTACGAGAAAGTTAAGTTTCTCCCATAAATGTTACGGCGCAGCTCATCACGGGAACAACCTTTACATTTCATCACTCACCGCGCTGTACGTCTATACGATGACGGGGAAGCAGGAGAAGAAGCTGTACGAGGATAAGACCGGTGGTGACACGGTGAAAAGATTTGCCATCAGTAACGACGGGAAGACTATCTACATCACAATCCACTCAAACAGTCAACTTATCACCCTGGACAACCTCGGCAACAAGCTGGCCACATTCACTGATCCTGACTTGTTGGGACCTCACGGAGTACACGTGACAACTGCTGGACACGTGTTCGTCTGCTGCTATTACTCCCACACAGTGCTGCAGGTTGACAAGGACGGGAAGACGAAGTTGGCCACACTGGCAGGGGGACAAGACGGAGTGCACTACCCTCAAGCTTTGTTCTTCAGCAGCCGTGCTTCCTCTCTGGTTGTCGCCGGAGAGAAAGGCACGCTCCTCGTCCTTAATGTGCGATAAATAATAGATCCAATTACAAGTGGCCAAAATACAATTATTATAATTGATTGTTTTTTTACTTTAGCTTTTCTCGTAAGTATAAGCACGGATGAAAAATGTATATAATACAAGAATCATATTTGCTTAAACATACATGTCTATATATATTTTACGTATTTTATTTGCTTTTAGCTACATAGTTATAATGTTTATGGTGTACATGCTATTCAACTTAATGACTGTTTATTGTATAATGTTTTTCAAATATATTCTATATGTTGTGTGTATGTATATATATATATTTATTCTTTATTTAATTTTGAAATAAAATATATAATACGTCCCGTTTGTCCATGTGCCTTTAAAAAGCTTCAATACTTTTACTACAACTACAAGAGAGCCAGTTATATGTTAACTATTTTCACTGGAAACCTAGATGAACATAGGTGCATTAATTATGCAGAGTTTCTTTAAAGTAAAAACAATAACAACATATACCTTGATTATAGTTGGTTTTGTTTTCAATTAAAGGCACACAATAAAGATGGATTCAAAAACATTTTGTTTTTATATTAAATGCAGAATTATGAGCTCATTAGACAGTATGATCAAAACATTAACAAACATAATGCGACACGTTTTAAGAAAAAAATAACATATTTTTAATTAATAGCTACGTGGCCATTAAAACGCGCAAAAACGGCTTTACACAAATTATATTTATTGTTTGTTTTAGTAATTATTATCAAATGAATTAAACATAATACTGCATTTATAAAATAATAATATTGCACCAACGTGTTCGGAGTCTGTTTACAATCCGTATATCCTCCCCGTACACGATACAGGGTTGTATTTCCATAGCTTACACGTTGCATGCACGGGGTCCGTATTTCCATAGCTTACACGTTGCATGCACTGGGTCCTTATTTCCATAGCTTACACGTTGCATGCACGGGGTCCGTATTTCCATAGCTAACACGTTGCATGCACGGGGTCCGTATTTCCATAGCTTACACGTTGTATGCACGGGGTCCGTATTTCCATAGCTTACACGTTGCTTGCATGGGGTCCGTATTTCCATAACTTACAAGTTGCATGCATGGGGTCCGTGTTTCCATAGCTTACAAGTTGCATGCATGGGGTCCGTATTTCCATAGCTTACACGTTGCATGCATGTGGTCCGTACTCCCATAGCTTACACGCTGCATGCATGGGGTCCGTATTTCCATAGCTTACACGTTGCTTGCATGGGGTCTGTATTTCCATAGCTATTACGTTACAGGGACCGTATTTCCATAGCTTACACGTTACAGGGACCGTATTTCCTTTGCTTACACGTTGCATGCACGGGGTCCGTATTTCCATAGCTTACACGTTGCATGCATGGGGTCCGTGTTTCCATAGCTTACACGTTGCATGCATGGGGTCCATATTTCCATAGCTTACACGTTGCTTGCATGGGGTCCGTATTTCCATAGCTTACACGTTGCATGCATGGGGTCCGTATTTCCATAGCTTACACGTTGCATGTACGGGTTCCGTATTTCCATAGGGTATACGTAGCATGCACGGGGTCCGTATTTCCATAGCGTACACGTCGCATGCACGGGGTCCGTATTTCCATAGCTTACACGTTGCATGCAGAGTGTACACGTTGCATGCACGGGGTCCGTATTTCCAAAGCGTACACGTTGCATGCACGGGGTCCGTATTTCCATAGCTTACACGTTGCATGCACGGGGTCCGTCTCTCCATAGCTTACACGTTGCATGCACGGGGTCCGTCTCCCCATAGCTTACACGTTGATGCACGGGGTCCGTCTTCCCATAGCTTACACGTTGCATCCACGGGGTCCGTATTTCCAAAGCGTACACGTTGCATGCACGGGGTCCGTATTTCCATAGCTTACACGTTGCATGCACGGGGTCCGTCTCCCCATATCTTACACGTTGCATGCACGGGGTCCGTCTCCCCATAGCTTACACGTTGGTGCACGGGGTCCGTCTTCCCATAGCTTACACGTTGATGCACGGGGTCCGTCTTCCCATAGCTTACACGTTTCATGCACGGGGTCTCTTTGTCCATCCCGTACATGCTACGTGTATGGGGTCCGTATATCCATCGTGTGCACGTTGTATGTATGGAGTCCGTTATTCTATCCCGAGCATGCCAGTATACGGCTTCCGTACATCCAAATGTCTATTTATATATTATTTTTTGGCCAATATTAACGGTTAAAATATGTTTTTCATCATAAGTGTTAAATTATTTAAGAAATACACGTTTAGTGTACGGGTCCAGCCACGCCCGTACATTCAAGATATACGGGACCGTTCATTCCGATTTATTCAACTACTCTCCGCAGTTAAAAACCAACTTTAATTTGAAAATTTGAATTTAAAAAAAGGTTTAATTTCAAAGTAAACTGACTTAATTTGCGAACATTTATGGTAAACATTAAATTGTGTATAAACAGTTTTAAGTTGATCATAAATGCATGAGAAAATGGTTAAGGGGGTTTCATCAATGAAATAGAGGATAGCTGTTTGTATCAGTGTAATATCGTTATATAAGTTAGAAGTCATTTAATTAGAAAAACATGCCAATTGTATGCACACGTTACGTCATTTTTTATGGCGTTAACATCCATTAAAATTGAAACAAAATAGCAAATATACAAACTGTACATAGCTTAATGTATGATATGTTGTCGGTTGTAATTTTTTTTGAACGTATTAGAAATCAGCCAGCAAATACTTAAAGTACACCGTATTGTGTATGGTTACCATGTTTAATGTCGCTGTCTATTTTGACTTTTTGGTAAAAAAAGAATTCTGGACACAAAACCCTATCAATATTATATTGATAGGGTTTTGTGTCCAGAATTATTTTTTTACCAAAAATAATTTTAAATGTTTTTTATTAGGCCCTTCAAAGATTGCAAAATATGGCGTTAACATCCATTAAAATTGAAACAAAATAGCAAATATACAAACTGTACATAGCTTAATGTATGATATGTTGTCGGTTGTAATATTTTTTTGAATGTATTAGAAATCAGCCAGCAAATACTTAAAGTACACCGTATTGTGTATGGTTACCAACAGACAGCGACATTAAACATAAACTTCAGGCACCAATAAATACATTTCCTATTTATTATACATGTATAGTCAATTGAGCAATTTGCATGCAAGATATGACTGATTTCAAGTACTTCAGGTATATTTCTGTTAGCTTTATTAACACTCTGGCTAGGACATTCTGTTTTACTGAGTGCACTTTAAAGTGACTCGCCATGTCTTTTTTACCAAAAATTACTTTTATTGTTAATGCATCAGGAAACACTAATTTTATCATTATTTGACTCTATGATATCGAAATTGCAGAAAAAATACAATTATAGCATTAAAAAGTAGTTTGGCTTTAGTGGGGTTCGAACCCAAACCGGTAAAGTCAAGAAAAAAGTAGAGTACACCCGTTTAGTCCTAACGGCCACCGGGACGTTAAAAAGTGATGAGGTATGTTAACATCTTAAGGATACATTGATGACATCATGAGATAATGTCAATCAACCAACACCACACCCGTAATTAATTTTCAATCGCCATTCGTGAAGGGTTCGAGCTTTTGGTAGTTGGTTGTTTTATCTTTTAACACTCCTAATGATTTGCCACACTTTATTTCGTAATTAAAAAATTGCATTTTACAGTCCATGAGTGAGTCCCTTTAAAAGAAGGGTTGGGCCTTTAAGTCTTACTATATTATATTCATACTGAATTGCGATCTGTCTGTATGACAGGTATTGGAAAACATCTTTGCTTATAAGTGATATAAATTTAATGACTTTCAGACATATCGATTCTTATAAGCCTTTCATCTTCAAAGACGTGACTCAAACACTAATGCTTTTCTTCCAAAAATGTGTTAAAACTTAAAAGTCATGAGCAATTAAGCGTCAAATTCTATACAGGGTTGTCAATGCATTTATTTTTGAGAAAAGATGTATAGACATGTTTTGAATATATAATGATATTGAAATGATATCGGAAAGATGTGGCTTGTTGATTTGAGTTACGTGTATTGATTTGTTTCATAAACAACGATTCAATTCTTTGTACAAGAGAAATGGTAAAAATAACAAAAAGTAAATGATAATTATGATGATGATGATGATGATGATGATGATGATGATGATGATGGTCATGATCATGATCATGATGATCATCACGACGACGACTGACGTTGACGATGGTGATGATGGTGACGATGTCGATGCTGCTGCTGCTGCTGCTCTGCTGCTGCTGCTGCTGATGATGATGATAAATAAACAGTATTTTAGATCAATATCAAATACGTGATAAAATCTTCAGTTGAAGACATAATGCAAGGACTTAAAACACGGACCCCTGAAATCGACATTTTGTCACATGGAGGGCTAAGTCTTCTATACGCATGTGTACCGGAAGGCTAGTACGGTGATGAATCACGACAGATGAAAACCCTTTTCGGTGAACTGTACAAAAGTGCGTTTTCTACGTCAACTTTTCCACAAGCTTATAATTTTAGATATGCAAGAAAAAAATATCAATCATGTTTTTCAAGTCCTGGGCGAAAAATCCGACCCTCGGGCAAGTGTGTGTACAGGAAACACATGATAGATACTTACATCATTTTGATTAGGATCTGTTTCTCCTTAATTATTCATTCGAAATGGTCTTGAAATACTGGTACATGTAAAATAGTGTGTTCATACACATCATACCTAAAAGTATCCATGTGTACCAACAGATATATTCAATTTTTCCAAGTTGCATTCAATTATTTATTAACTACATTGTTCAACTATGAATACAGGCATTTCAAAATTGAGAAATTGCAAGGCAGTATGTTTTGTATGGAACAATGCATACATGACCTGCGCACACTGTATAAAATATGAACAAATAAAATATTTCAAACATGTTTTTTATGTTTATTTTGTTTGATTAATAGTAATAATAAACACATACAATTAGACACACACATTATTGCAAGAACATCTTATAAAATGTTAGAGTAGTTAAAGGCTTGTTCACGTTTTAAGGCTTAAACATCACAGAAAAACATCCATTTATTTTTAAATATCCACAAAATGATGATAATATTCATGTTGAAGCGGTTTTGTTCATATTTCTTTTTAATATGACAGAAAATACCCCCTGTGCCGACAAGCTTAATGCTGGAATGACCTCAGGCTTGGATTTACAAAATTCTGCCAATAGCTGCTTGGTGTATGTTCTTTCAAGACAAGATAGTTAATTCAATTTAATTTAGACTAAGTTTTTAAAATTGTTTTGCACACGTGAAACAGTTTAAGAAATGATGTCATGTTGAAATTGTACATTTTTATGAATGTATAGGCTTAAACCTATCAAGAGCAGATTCTTATTGAAAATTTGAGTGAAGTCAAGTTCAGAAAGCAGCTTAACACATGCATGTACTGTCAATCGCAGCTAAAACATAGAAGTACTGTCAATCACAGCCTATGACAATATGTTACTAATAAAACCATCTTGTAATCATCACCATAAGTAATTTCTGATTTCCAGAAGTCAAAACAAGTAAAAAATATAAAAATCACATTATACGCGGCATTTGGCTTAGTCACGCTGATTTTCAAAATGTTAAATAATGAACTACAAGAATCAAAGATCATACGAATGGAATTAAGTACATGTATATGGTTAAATGAGTTGAGAATGAGTTTGAGATTAGACTTCAGTATTTTCCTGATATTGGGGCCTGGTATCGTAGAAAAATATAAAAAAGCAAATTTCCTTTGCGAATCAAGCCGATTTTTTTACGTTCAGCGAAAGCCAAATATGACGTCATGACAACGCTGAACTATCATTAACATAATTAAGTAAAAATATTCTACAACAGTATATAGTCGAAACCTGTTGGCTCGATATCGCTTGGCTCGATTTTCTCGTTGGCACGAACTGGATGTTAAGGACCGCTTTTGTTTTACTCTTTGTAAGCATTCCCGCTTGGCTCGATATTTGCGAGGCTCAAAGTAGTTTGGCCGGTCCCTGGGATATCGAGCCAAAGGGTTTCTACAATACTAAGAAACCGTTTTATGGTGGAATTGTAACTGCAAGTATGTATACAAATAAGGTAAATGATAATAAAACAATGACTGGAGGATCATTACCGTAAAGTTTTCACAAAATTGATGAAGAAGTTTAGGAGAAGATGTTTCTTTGAATTGTTAAGTTAAAGTCAATGATGTATTTATTTCATGATTCTGGTACACGCACAAAACAAATTCATGCTCCAATACACATAGCTGGAGTCAGACGTGGGTCAGCGCACGTTTTGCAGGTGCTACTTATTCAACTACATGTATTATGGGCTGGAGGCCTTTCATTGAATAAACTTTCGTTCGTTCAACTATACTATGCAGGTTTTGATCACTCAAATGACACATGTATATCTATTCCTACTATTGTAACTACTGCTTCACAAAAAATATCAGTATAGTAGGGATCGAACCAAAGCTCCTCAATCAGTAAGTTACAAAGACTTTAATACTATTAGCAGAAAGCTATTTAGAGCATATGAAATGCTATATTTTCTGTTTTACCAGAGAAAGTTTTGTGCAATAATTCATAGAATCGATAGAAGCTGTGATCTACAAAACTGATACAAATCACATTTAATGCATTCAGAAATATGTAGACTGTCTTGATCTAACTCACTTTTAAATTATGACTTTATTCAAAAACTGAGAAATATGTCGCTAATGTACGTCATGCAAAATCATGTATATAAGTGGTCATTCTGTTTATAGAATACGCATGTATTCCTTGATCACACATTTTTTTGTATTGTTTTAAATGACATAGAAGGTGGAATGAATTGGTAATGAAGAGACCTGTAGGTCTACATTAACATTTGAGGGACATCCGTGACCTAGTGGTTAGATTCTTTAAACTGGGTTCAAGCGTGGCGAAGAATTCTTCATGTGAGTAAGCCATCCAGCTGGCTTATGGAACGTCGGTGGTTCTTCCTGTGTGCCCGCTCGTGATGAAATAATGTACGGAGGGGCACGTAGCGTCATTGTTTAAATCAATTTATGATTTATATAACTATAAAATGTGTTCATGTTTTTAGAGAAATAGAAATCTGCAACGGGTTATTTAGCCAAAACACACACACAGTGTAATAATATTAGCCAAGCTTAGGATCATTGCATTTTTTTAAGTGATAAAGTTTATTTTTGTCAGCTATACAAGAAAATGATCCCCAGCTTGTTTGCTGTTTTTGACAGTCTGCACTTTGTGTGTTTTGTTCCCAGCCGAGCCACGAGGAGGCAAACCCTTTTCGGCCATAATTTTGAATTTAGATGGTTAGTGCCAAAAACCATTTGTAATTAATCAAAAACAACCAAAAAGAACTGAATGTAACTATAAGCTGTGTTTTCTTTAAATTCCTGCTACAATTCGATCTAAATATTGACAATTTATGCAACCCTTTTGATAAGAATAGAATCAAAACCACAACCACGTCATAAGTTTCAACCCATGCTCATCTCTCTCATACTCACATACATACAAGATGGATTCAATATCTGAACAGGTTATGCATTTTGATGTATTTTGAAGAAATCCAGCGACTTCCATTCACGAAAACAATTACATTTATATTTATTTTAATGAAATCCTGCAATATGCATCCAGCAACTTCAACTTACGAACACAAATACCCTTATATTTATTTTAATGAAATCCTGCAAAGTGCATGCAGCGACTTCAACTCACGAATACAATTACCCTTATATTTATTTTAATGAAATCCTGCAAAGTGCATGCAGCGACTTCAACTCACGAATACAATTACCCTTATATTTATTTTAATGAAACCCTGCAAAGTGCATGCAGCGACTTCAACTCACGAATACAATTACCCTTATATTTATTTTAATGAAATCCTGCAAAGTGCATGCAGCGACTTCAACTCACGAATACAATTACCCTTATATTTATTTTAAAGAAATCCTGCAAAGTGCATGCAGCGACTTCAACTAACGAATACAATTACCCTTATATTAATTTTAACGAAATCCTGCAATGTGCATCCAGCGACTTCAACTAACGAATACAATTACCCTTATATTTATTCTAATGAAATCCTGCAAAGTGCATGCAGCGACTTCAACTCACGATTACAATTACCCTTATATTTATTTTATTGAAATCCTGCAAAGTGCATGCAGCGACTTCAACTCACGAATACAATTACCCTTATATTTATTTTTAAAAAAATCCTGCAAAGTGCATGCAGCGACTTCAACTAACGAATACAATTACCCTTATATTTATTTTAACGAAATCCTGCAAAGTGCATGCAGCGACTTCAACTAACGAATACAATTACCCTTATATTTATTTTAACAAAATCCTGCAAAGTGCATGCAGCGACTTCAACTCACTAATACAAATACCCTTATATTTATTTTAACGAAATCCTGCAAAGTGCATGCAGCGACTTCAACTAACGAATACAATTATCCTTATATTTATTTTAACGAAATCCTGCAAAGTGCATGCAGCGACTTCAACTCACGAATACAATTACCCTTATATTTATTTTAACGAAATCCTGCAAAGTGCATGCAGCGACTTCAACTCACGAATACAATTACCCTTATATTTATTTTAACGAAATCCTGCAAAGTGCATGCAGCGACTTCAACTCACGAATACAATTACCCTTATATTTATTGTATTGAAATCCTGCAAAGTGCATGCAGCGACTTAAACTAACGAATACAATTACCCTTATATTTATTTTAACGAAATCCTGCAAAGTGCATGCAGCGACTTCAACTAACGAATACAATTACCCTTATATTTATTTTAACGAAATCCTGCAAAGTGCATGCAGCGACTTCAACTCACGAATACAATGACCCTTATATTTATTTTAATGAAATCCTGCAAAGTGCATGCAGCGACTTCAACTCACGAATACAATTACCCTTATATTTATTTTAATGAAATCCTGCAAAGTGCATGCAGCGACTTCAACTAACAAATACAATGACCCTTATATTTATTTTAACGAAATCCTGCAAAGTGCATGCAGCGACTTCAACTGACGAATACAATGACCCTTGTATTTATTTTAATGGAATCCTGCAAAGTGCATGCAGTGACTTCAACTAATGAATACAATGACCCTTGTATTTATTTTAATGGAATCCTGCAAAGTACATGCAGCGACTTCAACTAACGAATACAATTACCCTTATATTTATTTTAATGAAATCCTGCAATGTGCATGCAGTGACTTCAACTAACGAATACAATTACCCTTATATTTAATTTAAAGAAATCCTGCAAAGTGCATGCAGCTCACGAATACAAATACCCTTATATTTATTTTAACGAAATCCTGCAAAGTGCATGCAGCGACTTCAACTCACGAATACAATGTGTTATAACACTATAATTTTATATCCATTTGGGGATATGCTGGGCTGGCTAGGGGCATTTTTAAACGCAAGCTGATTCAAAAAGGTTTGAGTACTGGGTGCAGGCATCTTGTAATTCTTTTACTTTTACACTGACATCCAGTCTAACTTTGCCGACATACTGTCATTTTTGCAACCGTAGTTGAAATATAATTCCTTGCGTTTTATGCGCTTGAGGGAAATAAATAATATGATAGGATATTCATCTTCTAAATGATATACAACTGGCTTTATGCTTGGATTAGATTCCGGATGGTTGATGAGCCGACTTTTCAGAGTCTTGCCAGGGTGGCATTTACATTTATCCTCATTTGCATCAATATAATACATATTACCGCAAAAATCAAATTTAAACATGTACACATTTTGGTCAGACGTATTTTCTAACTATCTTAAATGGCCTTCTTTGAATGGCAGAAGTTCTCCGTGATAATTACAAATAACTGTTCCCGCCTCTATATCAGCGATTGATTAGATGCCAGTACCTTTAAACTCCGTTTTACATTGGGAAATTGCGGGCCATTGTTTCAATAGAGGCAATGGTTTTGTCCTAGGCGTTTTCAGTCTTTTCGCTGATTCCGTTTCTTTTGGACTATTTTCCTCATACAATTTTATACATTCGGACAAGCTTTTTTTTAGAAAACCAATTTCTTTCTTTAAGTAATGCCTCGAACTTAGAATTGACATCAGTTATTTTTTCTCGACCAACTATTTCGACAGCTCTTTTTTTAATAACTAATCCTAGAAACGCATTTTGAATTTTTTTTCTGTCATTAACCGTTGTGCCTAGTCTGAATTGTGGATTTTTCTTAACAAGTTTGAGTACTCGTCAGCACTTGGCGTTTCCGTGTCTGCTTGAATATCAGGCCAAAATATTTTTATGAATTAATTTCTGTTTTCAACCAAAGTACCATGAATTGTATCCGAACCCGCAGACGAGACAGACAGTGAAGGAGATTGTGAGCTAGTTGTGTTGCCCGGCAATAAACCTTCGTAGCCTGCTAGGATTAGGTAAGATGTGCCTGGTGTTTGTTCGGTGGTAGAACTTACAGTATCTGATGGCTTAGAGAACTGTTTACAGACATTAGTTTTTCCACCAGACTTCCCAGTGACTTCGTACATTGAATCGAGAGCACGAATGCCGTCATAGAATTCACTTCTCCGGTCGTCAACGTATACCTTGTTTGCGGTTTTTAAAGATTTACTGTATGTTTCCAACGCGTGTCTTATTGCCGTAGAAGAATGGTGAGGCAAGTTTTCTTGCTCACAAATGTCACGAAAATCGCTCGACGCGGATCGAATACGCTTTCCTTTAGAGTTGAGAAACAATAGTATTTTGCTCTTTTTGTAAAGAAGAAGGAGTTGACATGTGCCATCATTTTTTTTAAAAGGCACTCTCGCTATGAATGTTGTGCCGGTTTTATGTTCGTCCGTGGCTAAGTAGCGACTTAGCGGATTAGAACCTAGATTTATTTATTTTTTTGGTTTCTTTTATCTCATTTCTTAATCTCGTCTAATGCCATGTTTTCGAACGCGGACGGTCGCTGACCGGACTGCAGAAAATGCGAATAGAAAAACATGTTTACAGTTCTGAGATCTGTAGCGTCTGGAAAGTCTGAAGTTTCGTTAAGATTTTTTTCGGCTTTCTTTTTTTAAGTATTCATGATTAGACGCGTTCTCAGCTAAAGTCTTTGTATAGTCGACAGGAGAGTTTTCAGATTCCCGTCTTCTTTCTTTTAATGAAGACGCATATCTACTTTTCAAACCTTTAGTCTCATCAATACACGTCTTATGTGATTATTGAAACACATCCCTTAATTTGGGCGGATTTTGAATGTTTGTACTCTCGTCCTTGAATACAGACGTGAGAGCGAAACAATAATTGTTTACTGTCTCAGAAGCTACACATACACTCTTAAGGGGTACCACTCTTAAGCGCATCATAAAAGTCATGTCTTCGCTTCGTATCAAACAGATTGCGCGGGTCATAATTGTTTTTTATCATTCGAAACAAATTGCATGGTTCTCAGCATATTCTTCAGGCACGCATATTGATGTTTATCTGAATAGGACCTAGTTTTCAGCGTTAAAGAGTACCTTTTCAAATGCTCATTTGAAATTAATGCGTATGAAATTGTGGTGTTTGAAATTTGCAAACCTACTTCTTTCATTTTTTGCTGAATATCACGTTGTTTTTTTAGTTAAAGCCCCAGTGGGTGAATTGTTCTTAGATTGACTTTCTGAATCCGATATACTGGTGTCAGAATCAGATGTACTTGAGTTCATTTTCTTAGCTCGCTTTGTCTTCATTTTTTCAATACGTGCCTTAAGTCCTACTTTTTTCTCTGGTTTATATGAGAGTTCAATAAAATCATCGTCCCCGATCAAGAAACCGTCATTTTCTGTCTTTATAACTTGTGTTTGTTTAATTCTGCCAGACTTTGACCGTGTGACCAAAGGAGGAGACGCATCTGACATTCGAACCAATGACCTAGGTGATGTGTCGGATTCTGGAGATGATTTTATGACGCGTTTTCGTTTTTGAGTTGGTGAGTCAAGCTCTGTTTTGTTATCAGTTACCGTATGATCTATAAGTTCACCTATATCAACGGACGTTTCAAGCTTTTTTCCCATTTCAAGGGGTCTAGCAGTTAATACATAGTCCTGACTATCGTAATACTCGTGCGCGTTCACATTTGAAACATTTAAATCGTTAGCAGACACTTGCTGTTGAGAAACGAGAAACGGATGCACTTTGCGACGTTTAATTTTGCATTCTTTCCGGAGAACCGAAATTCTGATACTCACCGGACACGTACTGATCATTCCCTTGACCTTGCTCAATGACCTAACCGCTGGAAAGCACGTTTGCAGTTTCATTCAATTCTATGCCGGACACTTGCTACTGAATATTTTGCTCACGATTCACACATGGTGAAAGCAATGTCTCGCTGCTACCTAGCGTTTCATTTGACACTTCTTGAGCAAATGATTCAGCGTTCCACTGAAAGTTAAGAACACCTTGAACCGTACGATTAAATTTTCCTAGGTTGTTCCTTTCTACATAAGACATTAAATCTTCAATTGAAGACACAGCCTTCTTATTGTCAACTCTTACTGGGACGCCTATTTTAACATACGAGTAGGCAAAACGCGGCCAGTCCCTACCGTATTCGGACTTAAGTTCTTTCACACTAAAGCTTGTCTGTCGTAACGAATCAATCCTCGCATTCTCCTCACTCAACAGATCACTCGCACTTTCCTTACGCACTCCCCTACAAGATACAACATGGGTATGAAACTTACCCCGTACTTCACCGCAAGAGACACACATGTGTTTCCTGAAAAGAAAGGGTAAAAACTAGTGAAGGAACACTTCTGTGTACACAACATTGATAATGCATACTAGTAACTGTTGGTTTAGAGGTTCTGCCGATAAGCATTGTATACAGTTTGGCGAAGAATAGATATGATATTGTTAATATGCATTCAAACACAGACTTGTAAATAGAAAATATTACATGAGTGTCATTTCCAACTGAATTTATTAAACGAGCTGAATACAATGATAAGATGTTAAGCCTATGTCGTGCATATTATCATTTCTATTTAACGAGTTCAAGAGCCTCGCGTTTCATCATTTTATTTAACTTGTTTAACAAATCCAACAAATAAAACTCATTTAATATTCTGTATTGGTCAACGTATATTATAAATGACGTCGACATCAAGGCTTTATTACATTTATACTGTACGTAATATCAGTTTTGTTAGAATAAGCTATACACGTAGAGAATATATGTATACTGTGCGTAATGTCAGTTTTGTTAGAATAAGCTATACACGTAGAGAATATATGTATACTGTGCGTAATGTCAGTTTTGTTAGAATAAGCTATACACGTAGAGAATATATGTATACTGTGCGTAATGTCAGTTTTGTTAAGCTATACACGTAGAGAATATATGTATACTGTGCGTAATGTCAGTTTTGTTAAGCTATACACGTAGAGAATATATGTATACTGTGCGTAATGTCAGTTTTGTTAAGCTATACACGTAGAGAATATGTTATGAGATCTATTTCACTGAGCTAGTGGGAAAATTCTCATAAGCTCATGGCGCGAGTGGAATGTGTAAATTATTCTGACAAAAAATCTTTACTTTATGAATAAATGCGTTGAGATATGCTACAAATTTTAGCTCAGTACGTGAAACAGAAACGAGTATATATACACGACGTGAGACGTATCGTTCCATTTCATCTAATTTCTTTCTGTATAATGATATGGAATTCTAATTAATTCTAATAATTGAATTTGAATCGAGCTATGCACCAGATCATTTAATCGTTTAGAATTCATGCACACTGTACAAGTAGATCAACAGTGATAACTTTGAGTGATAAGGACCACATCTTACTGGTAAGACACAGTATTTCACCAGTAAGAATTGAATAGTTTTGCTATAAATTATTTCTTAAATAAAATGTGCGTCGGAAACTAAAAGCCTACAGTTTTAATTATATACATAATCTTCTCAAAATATGATGCTCTATTTGTTTCATTTAGTGTAAGATCGAAATTAGTCGAGTGAAATATAGTGCCACGAGTGAAAATATAAATTATAGTCTTCACCAGTGAAATGTATTCCGATCTCACACTGAATTATATTTCCTTTTTTATGTATTTGAAAAATAGAGAAACGGGTGCTGACGTCATGTTTTCGCATTTTTATTGTTCCTCTGTAATTCATATTTATTCATTATTTATTCTAGAACATCACCTTTTCCTACACCTATTTTCCGTTCTTTCATAATAGTATTGAAAAAAAGAGAGAAAAAAGTGGGGTTGAATTGAGCCTAGTGAAATGCCAGTCAGTTATGGTCTGCTTCCCTAAATATGGCGCATAATTGCTTTTGTCCGAGCAGTAAACACCTACTTCCGGTTTCGATTTGCAGAATTTGTCATACAAAGTGTCTCATGGATACTATCTCATTTCATGCCGGATGTATTGTAGCAGTGAAAACGTTCAACATGAATTTACGCAAACAATGGGAAAATAAGGATCTATTTATTACGAACTTCTTTCGACTATACCATGGAAGCACATTTTTGACTGAATTACTGACCCCATTCCATAAACATTTTTCAATTATTATTATTATTATAGTAATTACGCCCAGCATATATTTAGATGTTTAGTGCTAAAAAGGGCATAATCTATGATCTGTTTATTTTTTCGAATTTGTCCTATGGATTCTGTTCATAATCATTGTGTAAGTTTGGTAATCGATTGATCGTTACTAATAAAACTGGGAATAACATACTGATAAAGGTGAATAACTCTAATCTGGCTGTTGAAATACTAAGACTTGCATTGTAATAATCTTTCATTGTAAATGTTTGTCCATGTTAAAAATAATCATGTATTTGGTTTCTAAGCAAATGGAAATTGACGCCACTAGCAGACAAACAAAATTTCAAATGTATTGTTTGCATGTAATTCAAATTAATCACACATTTATATGAAACCGGATGCAGTTTACTTAACCAGTGTTTCTGGAAAACTAAGACCTCGCTCTGAGATCCGGCGAATCTTAAATGGTCGCCCTCTGGAGGCTGTAAAAATGTCTACAAATTGTATTATGTTATCTATCATTGTTCTGTACTCTACAGTATGGAGATATATCTGGACGAGCACCCAGTGAAGAAAACCTTTTACAGTGGAAACGTTAGTTAAAATCAAAAATATTTATTTATGTATTTTGTTCTTTATGATAAATGAACATGCATGAATTACTACTAATTCACCAGCGCTATAATATTGCGCACGAATTAGTTAAAAATACGTTATGAGCATGTATCACTTCAGTCATGTTAGAAAACTTACAGTTGCATGCACAGTTTTTAATTGATCACGTGCGCAGTCGTTTTGAACAAACACACAGGCGGTGTAAAATATTATTAAAATAAGAATAAACGCAGCTATAAGGATTTATAATACCAAAACCCCAAGAAGTGACCGCTTAGAGTTACATGATTAAATTCAGTAATTCGGTAGAGCGGCCGTCCAAAGAAAAAGGATGCTTATTTCCCCAAATAAGTTTTTACATATTTTTACATCCCGTACGTTGAAAAAAAACGGATATACGGGGTGTGCGATAGAACTCTCACAAAAATAGGTGTATGATTTCTATCAAGATTTTCTATATAGGTTAAAAAGTACTAAATAGATATCAGACATTGGCGGGAAGAAAGACTACCCAATGTTTCCCCAGTTTTAGTGGCATTATCATGTTCTCTTTAAGTCAGTTTCTGTTTTTATGTCATTGTAGACCTATGCTTGACATTTTTGTAGCAATTTCAAGGAGGTTTTTGCATTTGTAGAAATATAAACAAACCTCATTACTCATATTCATACTCATATTTGAGCGGTAAATCAAGAACATAGTCCTTAGTGTTGACCTGGCAGGTGAAAAATCTCTCTTAGAAGACACATGATCATTTTCTGTGATATTTGGTGATTTATAGGTCATTAAGTACCATAATGTTAGTGATTCTCCTTTTTGAAGAGTGTTCAATATCTACTATTACCTATTTTGACTTGGTTTCACAATAAGCGTGTGTTCGAATATCACTGACCTTTGCCTGAATTCGAGTTTGATGAAATTTGAAAAACTGACCCGTTCAAATTCTTACATTACAATACAGTGCAAATCAAAGACAACTATACCAAACTTCTGAATTAATAAACATTTAAATTTAGCTGGAATTGTGCGTTTTCTTTGGTTTTTGAGAAAGTCTTCCTACATGTGTCTTTAATCATTTGTCGAAGTTAAAGAAAAAATCATGCTTTTTAGAATTTAAGAAATAATTCGTTCCGAAGCGTAGTTGATCGTAGAATAACAATGAGGTATGAGTTCTTATGCATAATTCGGAACTTGTTATTTCGATTCTAACACGATATAAAGAACAATGTTAGAATAATGGTAACTACTTTTTTACGCGCCTGGATCAAAAAGGATTGACGTCATCGCATTTGCACGCCCGTGGTATATTGCAGAATAACCTGACTTTAGTTTTCTACTATGTGTATATAGGCTATTTACTTGTCGTGTTAGAATTAAAGAAAATGTATAATATCTAGCTAGAATTCAAACTAATCATGCATTTTTTTATCTTTATAAATGTCTTCAAGACATATGTATCTACAAAACCCAGTTTTGCCGCCCGGCAGACAAATCAGATTGAATCTCTTTTCAAAATTATAGAGAAAGGTATGCATTATAGACAAATGTATGCATAAATACTGGGTATAATATTCAGCTAGATTTCAAACAAATTATGCATTATTTTATTTTTATGTCTTCTAAACTCTTATGTCTGCAAAACCCAGCATTGCCGTCCCAAGAAGACAAAATTGAATATTTTTTTTCAAAATTATAGAAAAATGTATGCTATTTCAAAATATATTAAAGATTGAATATACATTTGTATTATTTAGCAAGAATTCAAACAAATCAGGCTATTTCTTTGGGTTATATTTTATATCTTCCAGACACTTATGTCTGCAAAACCCGGCATTACAGTCCCTGGCAGACAAACCAAATTCATTCTCTTTACAAGATTAAAGAAAATTCATGCTATTTCAGAATTTAAGATTAAGATATTTAGCTAGAATTCAAACAAAACATGCATTTTCTTTTATTTTTATTAATGTCTTCAGGAGATATAAATGTGCAAAACCCAGAATTGCCGCCCCGACAGACAAACCAAATTGAATCTCTTTTCAAAATTATAGAGAAACGCATGTTATTTCATAATTTAATTTTAATTTTAAATAAAATAGTTAGGAAATAAAATCGTGTGAAAACAGAGGTTCGCAGCCATTAACTAAATAGCTAAATAATCATATTTTTTCAGAAATTCAAATCTTAGTAGCTTCTAGTCTATTTCAAACATTCCCGAAGAGTCATAGTTTCGAATCCAACACTGTCATGGGCTAAATATTACACTAGCTCGAAATGATGATATTTTGTACTATTTTTGTATAATGTTATTTTGGATGAATTAATTAAACGATGTGATACATTATATGAATAATTAACGACGTTTTAATAATAATTTATAATTAATAAATATAACTCAACCGTTTCAAACTGATAATATGTTCCAATCTGGTTGCAAACTTTTGGCAGAGATCTTCGGTCAACATATAGACAATAAATTTGATAAAATATTTCAGACGATTTCTAAATCATATCTTATATCAGCATAAAATAAACCTTACTTGTTGTGATTTCTCTTGAATGCGGCCATGGTTTTGATTCACAAACCGAAACGTAAAAATATTACAAGTTAGCTTTGAATTGCAAAATACAATTTTAACCTAGAAATTCCAGATCATAGTAGTTTTGAGTTAGAAAATATTTAGGTTTTATAGAGAGGATGGTGTGTGTTGATAGAAGGTGTTGACGTCTGACACTAATAGACATTCGTTGTTTTGGGGTTATGTTAGGCCCCTCCTAATCTGAGTAACCCTTACGAGTCTCAAGTGTCATGCAGTAATTGAAATACACAACGTTACTTGACATTTTCACATGAAAAAAACATTGGATATTTGAACATCCGGACACAAATATTATACCCAAAACACTCAATCAAAACAATGTGATACAGAATGTTTTTAGAAAATATTCAATAACAATTGAAAAAATGATACTTTTTGAGAAATACTTTAAAGCAAATAAAAGAAAAACAAACAAAAAATATTCAATGGTGTGCAGGTGTTATTTAATAATTAACTTTAATGAACAGAACAATGATATCAACAAACCAATTAATAGATTAATGTATTAAAAGATGATTGATATTTTTACAACAAACTGTAATAATGGTATATAACAAATTAAGTGCATCAATTATCTATTTTATATTATACAATACATATTGCTGAGAAACAAATTACATGTTTATAGCAAATAAACAAACAAATTGAATGTTTTATTTGAAAGTTATTATACATACATGTAATTATGTTTAAACATCGTTCTATTCACAGATTCTGACAATGACGGACATTTAATTGTACAATTATAAATTTTCTTTGAATGATGTGTTGTTAGTGTGGATGATCTTTAGTCAGCTGTATTACGTGATTCCTTAATATAGTATAAATTTTTGCTATGTTTCTTTGGTATTTTGATTGTATCATAAACGGTAGTGTTTAAACATAAATCTGTAGATCCTTAGGACATACGAGATGTACATATTCTTTTTCCTTTTGTGTGCGTGTTTTTCATTTTGCTGTTATTGTTGTTGTTGTTTTTGTTGTCTTTTTTATTTTGTAATATTCATATCCTTAAACAGTAGCCACAAAGTTGTATGTATCACGCAGCTTGAACCTTGCGGCTGTATTAATCAACGTTGAGAAGTATTTATATATAGAGAGAAATTCATATAGATTGTTATAACACCGAAATCATTACCTTTTCATATTATACCTTAATATCGATGACATTCTTGTTATTGTTATACACACTCTCACAATATCTATATCAAACTTATGATTGATTTATTAATAGAACTTATGTTATATTTGTCACATGCCATGCATTGTTTCTATACATATTGTTGTGACGATGAGCTTTTTATGCTTAAGTCGAATAAAATTTCTGTTCTGTTCTGTTCTGTTCTGTATCTTCGTAGAATCATAGAGTTAACACCCTAAATTTGTACACAATCCATGCGATTACATATATTATTGGGATAGAAAACATCATTCTATATAGAGTATATTAATTTTCTTGTATCGGCTTAATACAAAGAAATAAATTGATCGTAAAACATGAATTCTGTATACGTCGAATTTTCAACTTCTTGCAAAAACATATTATGAAATAGAAAATCATTCTCTTATAATCAGTAACTATTTGTTTGGAAGTCTTTATGTTCATTTACCTTTTGTTTTTAGTTGAACTAAATTGGAAATAACATGTAGAAGTATTTTGATTTAACCGGATTCAACAAAGTTTAATTTCGGGGCTCTGGTGTATACTGCATTGCCATCTCACGTTTAAACGGAAACTCATTAATTTTGGTTTCCTTTTTTATGACAAAAATGAATATGTTTATTTTACTGCTAATCATTCAATTTGTATTGTTTGCGAAAAGATATTGATAATTTCTTGATATTTCTTTAACAATTAAAGATATGAAATTTAACTCAAATTTGTATATTTAGGATGTACACAATATACACAAGATGTGATTTTATTGTGCCTAGGTTGTCACAAGGGCCATAAAAGGGGACAGGATATGCCTCGAATGTATAACTTTGTGGGCGTGACTACCTATTTAAATCGCAATATGCCAGAATATTGCCCTCAGCCAATCAGAGAGAAGATTCAAAAAAGAAAGGTCTGCCGGATCGATTGTGGGAGGGGCTTACCAATCTCTTTAGTTTCCGACACATTTCAACTTAAACTTCATGTTTTGTACTTTTTCTGATTTCATTTAAAACCAAATGTTTTATTCAATTTTAATATAGAGATTGATCACATTTTAAGAATTTTGATACCAAACACGTACGGGTTCGTCTCCTGCTTTCACTCCGACACAGTCTTGCAGGTTGACAAGGACGAAAAGACGAAGTTGGCCACACTGGCAAGGCAACAAGACGGATTGTACGGACCTAGAGCTTTGTTCTTCAGCAGCCGTACTTCCTCTCAGGTTGTCGGCGGAAATAAAGACACGCTTCTCGTCCTTTATGTACGATAAATAATAGATCCAATTACAAGTGGCAAAAATACAATTATTATAACTGATTGATTTTTACTTTAACCTTTCTCGTAAATATAAGTACGGATGGAAAATGTACATGTTTATAATACAAGAATCATATTTGCTTAAACGTACGTTTACCTTTATAGTTGACGTATTTTATTTGCTTTTTAAATAGCTACATAGTTATAATGTTTATCGTGCACATGTTATTCAACTTAATGATTGTTTATTGTATAATGTTATTCCCGTATATTCAATATGTTGTTAGTGTGCATGTATACTCGCATATATATATATTTAGATTATTCTTTATTTAATGTTAAAATAAAATATATAATACATGTGCCTTTAAAAAGCTTCAATACTTTTACTACAACTACAAGAGAGCCAGTAATATGTTAACTATTTTCACTGGACACCTAGATGAACATAGGTGCATTAATTATGCAGAGTTTCTTTAAAGTAAAAACAATAACAATTATATTTTATATTAAATGCAGAATTATGTTGAACGCATTCAGTATGATCAAAACATTAACAAATATAATGCGATATGTTTTAAGTAAAATAATAGCATATTTTTAATTAATAGCTACGTGGCCATTAACACGCACAAAAACGTCTTTACACAAATTATGTTTATTGTTTGTTTTGGTAATTATTATCGAATGAATTAAACATAATACTGCATTTATAAAATAATAATATTGCACCAACGTGTTCAGAGTCTGTTTACAATCCGTATATCCTCCCCGTACACGTTACAGGGTCCGTATTTCCATGCTTACACGTTGTCTGGACGGGTTACATTTATCTATCCCGTACACGATGCATGTACGGGTTCCGTAAATCAGTCCAATACACGTTAGGTGTACGGGTTCTAACGTGGACTGATTATGTATATCCACCACGTACGCGTTACGTGAACGGGCTTACACGGTGCATATACGGGGTCCGTATTTTCATAGCTTACATGTTACATGCACGGGGTCCGTATTTCCATAGCATACACGTAGCATGCACGGGGTCTGTATTTACATAGCTTACACGCAGCATGCACGGGGTCCGTATTTCAGTAGCTTACACGTTGCATGTACGGGGTCCGTCTTCCCATAGCTTACACGTTGCATGTACGGGGTCCGTCTTCCCATTTCTTACACGTTGCATGTAAGGGGTCCGTTTTCCAATAGCTTACACGTTGCATGTACGGGGTCCGTTTTTCCATAGCTCAACCGTTGCATGCACGGGGTCCGTATTTCCATAGCTCACACGTTGCATGCACGGGGTCCGTATTTCCATAGCTTACGCGTTGCATGTACGGGGTCCGCCTTTCCATAGCTCACACGTAAAATACCACGGGGTTTATATTTCAATAGCTTACACGTTGCATGCACGGGGTCCGTATTTCTATACCATACACGTTGAATGCACGGGGTCCGTATTTCCATAGCTCACACGTAGCATGCACGGGGTCCGTGTTTCCATAGCTTACACGTTGCATGCACGGGGTCCGTATTTCCATAGCTCACACGTAGCATGCAAAGGTCCGTATTTCCATAGCTTACACGTTGCATGCACGGGGTCCGTCTTTCCGTAGCTTACACGTTACATGCACGGGGTCCGTCTATACGTAGCATGCACGGGGTTCTTATTTCTATAGCTTACATGTTGCATGGGTGAGGTCCGTATCCCCATAGCTTCAACGTTGCATGCATGGGGTCCGACTTCCCATAGCTTACACGTTGCATGCATCGGGTCCGTCTTTCCAAAGCTCACACGTAGCATGCATGGGGTCCGTATTTCCATATCTTACACGTAGCATGCACGTGGTCCGTATTTCCATAGCTCACACGTAGCATGCACGAGGTCCGTGTTTCCATAGCTTACACGTTGCATGCACGGGGTCCGTATTTCCATAGCTTACCCGTTGCATGCATGGAATCCGTGTTTCCATAGCTTACACGTTGCATGCACGGGGTCCGTATTTCCATAGCTTACCCGTTGCATGCATGGAATCCGTCTTCCATAGCTTACACGTAGCATGCATGGGGTCCGTCTTAACATAGCTCACAAGTAGCATGCACGAGGTCCGTATTTCCATAGCTTACCCGTTGCATGCATGGCGTCCGTCTTTCAATAGCTTACCCGTTGCATGCATGGGGTCCGTCTTTCCATAGCTTACAGGTAGCATGCATGGGGTCTGTATTTCCGTAGCTTACACGTTGCATGCATGGGGTCCGTCTTTCCATAGCTTACACGTTGCATGCACGGGGTCCGTCTTTCCATAGCTTACACGTTGCATGCACGGGGTCCGTGTTTCCATATCTCAAACGTTGCATGCACGGGGTCCGTCTGCCCGTAGCTTACACGTTGCATGCATGGGGTCCGTGTTTCCATAGCTTACACGTTGCATGCACATGTTCCGTATTTCCATAGCTCACACGTAGCTTGCACGGGGTCCGTGTTTCCGAAGCTTACACGTTGCATGAACGGGTTGCGTATTTTCATAGCTCACACGTACCATGCATGGGGTCCGTATTTTCATACCTTACACGTTGCATGCATAGGGTCCGTATTTCCGTAGCTTACACGTTGCATGCACGGGGTCCGTCCTTCCGTAGCTCACACGTAGCATGCACGGGGTCCGTATTTCCATAGCTTACACGTTGCATGCATGGGGTCCGTATTTCCATAGCTTACACGTAGCATGCACGGGGTCCGTATTTCTATACCATACACGTTGCATGCACGGGGTCCGTGTTTCCATAGCTTACACGTTGCATGCACGGGGTCCGTGTTTCCATATCTTACACGTTGCATGCACGGGGTCCGTCTTCCCATAGCATTACAAGTTGCATGCATGGGGTCTGTATTTCCATAGCTTACACGTTGCGTGCATGGTGTCCGTCTTTCCATAGCTTACACGTTGCATGCATGGTGTCCGTATTTCCATAGCTTACACGTTGATGCACAGCGTCCATCTCCCTATAGCTTACACGTTGCATGCATGGGGTCTGTATTTCCATAGCTTACACGTTGCATGCACGGGGTCCGTATTGCCATAGCTCAGACGTAGCTTCCGCGGGGTCTGTGTTTCCATAGCTTACACGTTGCATGCACGGGGTCCGTATTTCCATAGCCCACACGTAGCATGCATGGGGTTCGTATTTCCATAGCTTACACGTTGCATGCACGGAGTCCGTCTTTCCGTAGCTTACATATTGTATGCACGGGGTCCGTCTATCCGTAACTCACAAGTAGCATACACGGGGTTCTTATTTCCATAGCTTACACGTTGCATGCACGAGGTCCGTTTTCCCATAGCTTACACGTTGCTTGCATGAGGTCCGTCTTCCCATATCTTACATGGTGCATGCATCGGGTCCGTCTTATCAAAGCTCACACGTAGTATGCAAGGGGTCCGTATTTCCATAGCTCAACCGTTGCATGCATGGGGTCCGTATTTACATAGCTAACACATTGCATGCAAGGGGTCCGTATTTCCAATGCTAACACGTTGCATGCACGGAGTTCGTATTTCCATAGCTTACCCGTTGCATGCATGGAGTCCGTGTTTCCATAGCTTGTACTTTGCATGCACGGGGTCCGTATTTCCATAGCTCACACGTTGCGTGCACGGGGTCCGTTTTTCCATAGCTTACACGTTGCATGCACGGGGTCCGTATTTCCATAGCTTACACGTTGCATGCACGGGGTCCGTATTTCCATAGCTCACACGTTGCATGCACGTGGTCCGTATTTCCATAGCTCAAACGTTGCATTCACGGGGTCCTTATTTCCAAAGCTTACACGTTGATGCACGGAGTCCTTCTCCCCATTGCTTACACGTTGCATGCATGGGGTCCATATTACTATAGCTTACCCGTTGCATGCATGTGGTCCGTACTTCTATAGCTTACACGTTGCATGCACGTGGTCCGTTTTTCCATAGCTTACACGTTGCAAGCACGGAGTCCGTCTTCCCATACCTTTCACGTAGGATGCATGGGGTCCGTCTTACCATAGCTCACACATAGCATGCACGGTGTCTGTATTTCCATAGCTAACAAGTTGCATGAATGGGATCCGTCTTTCCATAGCTTACCAGTTGCATGCATGGGGTCCATCTTCCTATATCTTACACGTTGCATGCATCGGGTCCGTCTTTCCAAAGCTCACACTTAGCATGCACGGGGTCCGTATTTCCATATCTTACACGTTGCATGCGCGGGATCTGTCTTTCCATAGCTTACACGTTGCATGCATGGGGTCCGTGTTTCAATAGCTTACACGTTGCATACACGGGGTCCGACTGCCCATAGCTTACACGTAGCATGCATGGGGTCCGTATTTCCGAAACTTACACGTTGCATGCATGGGGTCCGTATTTCCATAGCTTACACATTGCATGCATGTAGTCCGTACTTCCATAGCTTACACGTTGCATGCACGGGGTCCGTATTTCCTAAGCTTACCCGTTGCATGCATGGAGTCCGTGTTTCCATAACTTATACGTTGCATGCACGGGGTCCGTATTTCCATAGCTTACACGTTGCAAGCACGGAGTCCGTCTTCACATACCATACACTTAGCATGCATGGGGTCCGTCTTACCATAGCTCACACGTAGCATGCATGGGGTCCGTCTTACCATAGCTCACACATAGCATGCACGGGTTCCTTATTTCCATAGTTAACACGTTGAATGCATGGGATCCGTCTTTCCATAGCTTACACGTAGCATGCATGGGGTCCGTCTTTCCATAGCTTACACGTTGCATGCGCTGGGTCTGTCTTTCCATAGCTTACACGATGCATGCATGGGGTCCATGTTTCCATAGCTCACACGTTGCATGCACGGGGTCCGTCTTCCCATAGCTTACGCGTTGCATGCATGGGGTCCGTGTTTTCGTAGCTTACACGTTGCATGAATGGGGTCCGTATTTCCATAGCTCACACGTAGCATGCATGGGGTCAGTATTTCCATAGCTTACACGTTGCATGCACAGGGTCCGTATTTCCGTAGCTTACACGCTGCATGCCCAGAGTCCGTCTTTCCGTAGCTCACAAGTAGAATGCTAGGGTTCCGTATTTCTATAGCTTACACGTTGCATGCACGGGGTCCGTCTTCCCATTGCTTACACGTTGCATGCACGGGGTCCGTATTTTCATAGCTTACACGTTGCATGCACGGGGTCCGTATTTCCATAGCTTACACGTACCATATCGGGGTCCGTATTTCTATACCATACACGTTGCATGCACGGGGTCCGTGTTTCCTTATCTTACACGTTGCATGCACGGGGTCCGTCTTCCCATAGCTTACACGTTGCATGCATTCGGTCTGTTTTCCATAACTTACACTTTGCATGCACGGTGTCCGTATTTCCATAGCTTACACGTTGCATGCATGGTGTCTGTATTTACATAGCTCACACGTTGCATGCATGGGGTCCGTCTTTCCATAGCTAACACGTTGATGCACGGGGTCCTTCTCCCCAGAGCTTACACGTTGCATGCATGGGGTCTGTATTTCCATAGCTTACACGTTGCATGCATGGGGTCCGTTTTTCCATATCTTACACGTTGCATGCACGGGTTCCGTATTTTCATAGCTTACACGTTGCAAACACGGGGTCCGTCTTCCCATAGCTTACACGTTGCATGCATGGGGTCCGTCTTTCCATAACTCACACAAAGCATGCCCGGGGTCCGTATTTTCATAGCTTACACGTTGCATGCATGGGGTCCGTCTTTCAATAGCTTACAGGTAGCATGCATGGAGTCCGTATTTCCATTACTTACACGTTGCATGCATTGGGTCCGTCTTTCCATAGCTTACACGTTGCATGCACGGGGTCCGTATTTCCATAGCTTACACGTTGATGCACGGGATCCGTCTTCCTATAGCTTACACGTTGCATGCACGGGATCCTTCTCCCCATAGCTTACACGTTGCATGCATGGGGTCTGTATTTCCATAGCTTACACGTTGCATGCATGGGGTCCGTATTTCAATACCTTACACGTTGCATGCACGGGGTCCGTTTTTCCATAGCTTACACGTTGCATGCATGGGGTCCGTATTTCCATTGCTTACACGTTGCATGCATGGAGTCCGTATTTCCATAGCTTACACGTAGCATGCATGGGGTCCGTATTTCCATTGCTTACACGTTGCATGCACGTGGACCGTATTTCCATAGCTTACACGTTGCATGCACGTGGACCGTATTTCCATAGCCTACACGTTGCATGCATGGGGTCCGTATTTCCATAGCTTACAGGTAGCATGCATGGGGTCCGTATTTCCATTGCTTGCACGTTGCATGCACGTGGACCGTATTTCCATAGCTTACACGTTGCATGCACGGGGTCCGTATTTCCATAGCTTACAGGTAGCATGCACGGGGTCCGTATTTCCATAGCTTACACGTTGATGCACGGGGTCCGTCTCCCATAGCTTACACGTTGCATGCACGGGGTCCGTATTTCCATAGCTTACACGTTGCATGCACGGGGTCCGTATTTCCATAGCTTACACGTTGCATGCATGGTGTCCCTTTATCCATCCTGTACATGCTACGTGTATGGGGTCCGTATATCGATCGTATGCACGTTATATATATGGAGTCCGTTCTTCCATCCCGAGCATGCCAGGATACGGCTTCGGTACATCCATATGTATATCTATATATTATTTTTTGGCCAAAAAATTAACGGTTAAAATATCTTTTTCTGCATAAGTGTTAAATTATTTAAGAAATTAATATCTCCATATATTTACAAGTTCGGGGTTTGGATGTAAAGTCCGTACACGTGGTGCTCCGTTTACGTATTCGTACCTCAGAACGCCCAGAGTGCACCAGATTGCACAATTGTTTTCTTTTGTTCCGAGGGGACATGCTCCAGAAATCCCATAGCACAATTATAAATCCACATGAATAGAGGGCTAGTTACGCCCCTGGAAGCATGTTGAATTGTATGCCCCTATAACTTGAGAGACTCATCTTTCATAAGTTAAAAAGAATACAGTTATTAAAAACATATTTTCAAGCATTCTGATCGCCAACAATCAGCTAAACAAAAATAAACTTTAACCATTGAAGGCGACTAAAAATTAATTGCTAGACTTTCATCCCCGCAAGTCCCCCCTTTTTCTGCCTCCCCTTAAAGTTTATTGACTCAAATAAAAATGTTGAACTAGGGCTTGTTTATGCGTATCAATCCGTCCCTTATGCGATAAGAAAGAGCATGAACACATAGTCAACGATGAAAATGTCATTAACGAAAAACAAAAAAATAAAATGTACCCCCCCCCCCCCTCCTTCGCCCCCATTTAAGAACGTCTGTATGAATATCTAGCAATTAATTTATATTGGATTCCACGGACACTTTTTCAGTTACTTCCTAAAGTGTTCAGATATACACTCAATCATTCTACGATCATTGTTTTTGATATCGCTACGTATATTGAGTTGTACGTTCGGGGGGTACTAGGGTATGCCTAGGTACGCCACTGCCTGTAAACACCCCCTTAACAAGACGCTGATTGCCGTTCTACCATTAAAATGAACCATTCGGAACTCCTCGGCCATTTTTCTCGAAAACAACCTCGGATGTATGCTTTTAGTAAGTCGTAAATTTTTGAATTATATCATTAATTAAATGTAGTGATCTAGCTTGTATTTATTGATCTTAGTTTAAATTGATTGCTAGTAAAGTGTATTAATTATTGCAAACATACTTAAGATTCCCAAGACTTAAGTCATCAAGATTAACTGCTAAATTACGCGATCTACTTGCAGCGGACTTAAACATACCGATTTCTGAGTATGTAAACCGTCCATATACATCCGAGGTTGTTGTTCCGAATGTCACATGACCAATGAAAGGATATTTCGTCAATAAAAGTAGCACATGTGACGGATCCGTGGTCTATTGTAACATAATTGACTGTCAATCCAGGAGTCGCAGGTTCGATTCCCCGTTGTATCACTAAAACACTAATTGTCTTCCGGTAGAGACGTTAAATTCGGGTCCCTTGTGACAGTGCTATTCACTGGTGCACGTTAAAGAACCAGGGTAGCTCTAACCAGGGTTACATTTTGTCTGTGCACTATGCTCCAATCACGTTAAATGACTAAGAATCACATCGGAGCACTCGCCGAATGTGCCTTGCGCGAGTGCGAGTATAAATAACCTTACATACACACCCAAATATAGGACATGGTTGTACAATCAAATGAATTACTTAGACTACCTCTTACAAACAAACCCTACAAATGACTAGTCGGAACAAAGTTTTTCTTCACGTCATGTTAATTACTAATTTAACTAATTTTTACTTAATAAAATCTATCACTTTTTCATGGAAGTGCACATTATTAGATTATATCACGCCGCGAACATAAATAACGTAACGCCATTGGTCGAAGAATGGTCACACGATGACCCAATATTTAATGGCGTTTATTTTCTGATTCCGATGAATAAATGAAACATGTTAACGGGTTGTCGACGTGATATATACGTTACGGGGTTAGTAGGTGACCCGATATGGGATATGTGACAGGCGCATGTGCGTTTGGTTCGTGGTCACCAGGTTGTCCGGTTAGCGCAGTGGTTAGCGCACTCGCTTCTCACCTAGGCGTCCAAGGTTCGTTTCCCGGCTTCGGCGGATGTGAGTTTGGTTCGTGGTAACCAAGCCGGACAAGTGGGTTTCCTCCGGGTTCTCCGGTTTCCCCGACAACACAAGACCACACTCTTACGTAAAATCGGGCCAACGAGAGTGAGTAATACAATGTTGTAATAACTTGTTTCACAATCGTTGTCAAATAGATATGTTTAAACTATATGGGATATATGGGGGGCAGGAAACCATATTTGGTTACGAGCTTCGCTTTGCTTTCACCGGATATGGTTTCCTTTACCCATATCGGGGCACCACCTCATCCCGTAACATAACATTTTATATGTTGTGAAAGACCACAACCCTGACCGATGGGTTATTTCTTTGCAAATGAATGTTGTTTTCAACCTAAAGAATGTCGAGTCACAATTACTGGTCCTCATGATTATGATCAGGGACCAGTAATAGTGATTTATTTAAAAAAATAAAGTAATACTTAAGCAAGTTAAAAGAAATACTTGTATACGAAGTCTGTATAAAAAAGTTAAACCCGTTTTATACTATACCTTGGTGTTTACGCTCATGTGTCCGTGAACGGGATCGCCGTACGGAGCCCATTTCAATAACCTAGAAAGTCTCTATCTAAAAAACAACAGCGAATTTATATTCATTGAGTCATTTTTTTAATTGGTCATTTATTCAGCGTTCCGCACATGCGTGCTGGTTAATGTCGAGACATTCACAACAACATTAACGAATATGTTATCTAAGTTTGCATTACTAAACAATTCATGATTTAGTACAGCAAAGAATAACAATAACAATCTTAGTGTTTGGCGCGAATGTACATACCTGGTTGTTATTTTCATTTGAATGTAATACTAATATAGTTTAGTTCAAGTCTACACCAGTGTAAAAGGCATTAAATCACGCTCGTCATATGGTTTAAACATATTTTATTACAAAAAGAAACATACAAAGTATGCAAGGTCGTATATACCATATCAAAATATAGGATTATTATATTGCTCGACAAGTATTTTTTGTAAAATAAAATTACAACATATAACAATTATACAGTTTCAATGCGGTCTCCATTAACCGTCGAAACGCAGGTGAAACATTGTCAAGCATTGTAACAATTTCCATTCTTTGATACTAAATTAAATATTATGAAACTCATTAGAGTCTGCGAATATTTTGAGTAATGAAAAGCGTCAGACATTTCTTAAAGTGGAAAGCTGGTGTGAATCCAGGATTGGATATTTCGTAACCGTTTGACTTGCGCCCCTTCCTTAGAACCAATATTAATATGGTTTAACGTGTTCAAGGGGTTGGGAGGCCAGCCCCCTTGAAAATGTTCACAAGTTCTAGCCCGAAACTCTTACCTCCTATATTTAAATAGGAAGTTAACTTTGACGATTTTAGGCGGGTGGGGCGCCTGGTTCACTCCCGTTGGATCCGCTAATGGAATTTGTCCTATAACCTAGATAATGTTTAAACGGCAAAACTTGCTCTTCTTGGTATATAATTCAGGTTTATACCATTCGTAGAAAATATTTTATAAATCATACAGTCGAAACCCGTTCGCTCGATATCGCTTGGCTCGATTTCCTCGTTGACTGGAACTGAACGTTGAGAACCAATTTTGTTTTACTCTTTGTAAAGATGCTCGCTTGGCCCGATTTTCGCGAGGATCGAAGTATTTCGTCCGGTCCCTGGGATACCAAGCCAACGGTTTTCGGCTGTACATTTATTTTCTCTTCTGGTTTATAAGACAACCTTGGAAAGGTATTCGACCAAAACAGATGTGACTTACAGATGCCTGGTGACGTCATATTATATCGATATCAATTGAAAGGATTGTGTGTGCAGAAAATTAAACACTTTTATTTTTACCGAAAATAATTTAAAATGTTTTTATTAGGTCCTTCAAAGATTGCAAAATATGGCAATATTACAATGCTTGAAATAGTATAGGAGACAAAGTATTTTACCTCAGTGAAATCTTGGTCACCTAATAATTAAACTAAATATTGGAAACTAAAGTAATAATGTCGAGATGTTTCAATGATTCCTGTCGTTAAGAATTAAAAAAAATAACAATTGACAAATTAAATTGGTTGGGGTAGGGTGGGTGGGGTTCTTTATTTTGTGCATTTTAGGAACATGCTAACTGGAGACCAATATAGTTTTTAGGATAAGGTAAATATGGAAATGCCTCCAAATGAGCATGACAAAATGTTTCAAGGCATTTTAATGGACTGGAGGGGAATATACAATATTGTTTAATGGACTGGTTGGTTGATCGCGATGCGTTTTCTTGGCCAATGATTCTTAAAATGACACTCTCATTTAAAATCAATACATACACATGTATAAAAACATAAATTCTGAGTAATAAACCTTCAACTTATTACTAGATGATGCATACATGAAAATATTAATAATTTATTACTGGTAACAAGTTAATAACCGTGTATTCAAAAGCTGAAAAATGCAAAAATATTAAATGATTGGTGAATGCTAAAAGATTTACTGCGATCTAGTTTTGTTTCATAAGGTAGATTGCCGTGTTTTCTGCACCGTTCTTTCAAATTAAACACAGTATCCTTCATTGGAACCATTCTTTTGACATTAATTAATCCATTTTGGTAAATTCAAACAATTGTATAAAACATGGTAAAACTTAGTTTGGAGTAATAGTGCATCTTTAATTGTTGGTCACGTGACAAAGATGGACGTGTTAAATTTTCGGTGACAAATTTTATCAAGTTTTCTGGATATTTAGAGTGTGTTTCGATAGAATTTATGGATATTTATGTGGAATTATGTGCATTGGTGAACGTTCGTGCGAGTGATGGGAAAATCTAGTAGAAACAGGGCCAATAAACGTAAAAAGGGCAGTAGTACGGACGAGGAGATAGTAAACATTAGTAAATCATACAGAATTGGAGGCCCGGCCGATGAGACAGAGGGTCAACCATTAGTAAGTGAAATTTTAAATCAGACAAACTCTGTTCTTTTTGACGATTCTTCAGTATTTAATGAGTCTGATTGTGATAATTTTGATACTTCTGAGCCTATACACTTACCTGGAGCTATGGCGAGTAAAGTTACACCTGATGTAGCTAATGCTGATATTGCAACTGTGCTGAATGTATTAGAGAAACTCCAAGTCCAAATGAATAACGTAGAAGCCAGATTAGAAACATTAACTGTACTAGAAGAGAAAGCAAATAGTTTTGATAAGGATCTCAAGAAATTATGGACCTTAGTGCACGATGCAAATAATCGATTTGACGAAAAGCTCGCAAAAACTGATGAAAAGGTTGAACAGATTGACTTTCGTCAGGCTGAAATAGCATCAAATGTTGAACAATTAGAGCAACAAAATATGAAAATGCATGAAGAATTGGTATACCTTAAGTCACAAAGTATGAGAAATAATCTCATATTCGGTGGAATAGAAGAGTCACCAAGAGAAACACCCGCTGATTCAGAGGTTGAAGTCCGTAAGTTCATGACTGAAAAGTTAAAAATAGCTAAGGAGATAGCTAACAATATGAAAATTGAAAGGGCACATCGCACTGGTACACGTACTGAGGGCGATAACCGCCATCGTAACATCATCTGCAAGTTTGCTGACATCAAAGATCGCGAAATGGTTCGAAAACAGGGGCATCACCTCAAGAAAACGAAACTATTTGTCAGCGAACAATTTCCACCGGAAATCACCGCGAAACGAAGAGCGCTAGTCCCTAAAATGAAGGCTGCAAAGGAAGCTGGGAAACGGGCCTGGCTGGTATATGACACCTTATATATCGACGGAAAGCCGTGTAAAAGTAACTAGGAATGGTCGGAGAATGAACTGAAAATAGTTGTGTGGAACTGCAATGGACTCACTGAAAACAAATTATCAAACGAAGACTTTTTAAATATCATTGATGGAAACGGTATAGTTATTCTTTCTGAAACATGGACTAATTCTTCTTCAAATATAAACATTGATGGATATAAGTGTTTTAATTATTTTCGAAAATACAAACATAAAAATGCCAAAAGAAACTCTGGTGGTATTGTAGTCTATGTTAAAAATGAAATTTGTGGCGGTATAACAGTTGTTCGCAACCATTATGATAGTATCATTTGGTTGAAAATTGATAAGAATTTCTTTAAGCTTAAAAATGATATATATTTATGTGGATTATATTTTTGGTCTGATGACTCACCAATTAATAATATTATTGATACAAATTTATTCGATGTATTAAGTGATGACATATTTTATTTTGAATCCTTAGGTAAAATATTAATAGCCGGGGACTTTAATTGTAGAGCAGGGGATAGACCAGATTACATTTTACATGATAATATTATACGGGATTTAGACCCTGATGATTATTTAAATGATGAAGGTAGTGGACGGGCCTCACAAGATAAAATATGCAATGGGCGTGGCATTCGTCTGCTTGACTTTTGTAAGGCTACCAATATGCGCATAATGAATGGGAGATTAGGCATTGATAATAGCAATGGGGCGTATACATATTTCTGCCGTAATACATGCAGTACTATTGATTACCTTTTAGCAAGGGATATTGATTATAAATTACTCAGGAATTTCAGTGTGGGTCACTTTAATCAGTTTAGTGACCATGCACCGCTTTTATTCGATATTTTGATTCACAATAAAATTAATCCGTCGCGAAGTCATTCTAGCGGTTCAAGTTATGTACAATATAAATGGCGTGATGAAAATAAAAACTATTTTCGCAGGGATTTAATCGCGAATTTGAATAACATAAATTCTATTTTCAATATATCACGTAATCCGCTGCCCTATGAAATAGATAGATTAATTGATGAATTTTCGTCACTCGTTTTAAACACAGCGAAACCGTATTTTGGTAAACAATGCTCGGGAAATCGCAATGGTGAGAAAAAATTCGACAACGAATGGTTTAATCACGACTGCTATCTTGCTAAAATGGCATATGTTGATGCCCTTACGAATTTTAATGTGAATAAATCGGATGTTAATAGAAATATATTATGCGATAAAAAGCGGATATATAAAACGCTTATTTGCAATACTAAGCGAGCTTACACTACGCGTAAGGCGCAAGAATTATATGATTTACGCAATAAACAACCTAAGGAGTTTTGGAGTAAATTTAGGGCAAAGACGAGTAATCCCGCTTGCGACATAGATATTGAGAATTTTAAAGACTATTTCGCTGGTTTATTTAACGATATAAAGTCGGCACAAATAGATGAGATTGATGATTTTGCGAACAATTCGGATTTTAATATCAACGATCCTACGTACGAATCTCTCAATGCTGTTATAACTCACGACGAGGTTCGGAGTGCTGTCAAATGTCTAAAAAGAAATAAGGCTGCGTGTCCTAGCGATAATATGATAAATGAATTTTTCATTGAAACTTTAGACATATTAGTTGGACATTTAACCGATTTATTTAACACTGTTCTAGATGGAGATTATTTCCCTGCATCATGGGCATCAGGATTCATCGTTCCGATACATAAAAAGGGGGACATTAATGATACTAATAATTATAGGGGCATAACTCTGGTTAGTAATTTAGGGAAAATATTTACAAGCGTACTCACTAAACGAGTTGAAACTTGGTTTGATACGAATAATATTTTGTCCGACGCCCAATTTGGATTTAGAAAGGGAAGTAGTACAGAGGATGCCATTTTTGTCTTACATAATCTTATTGAATCAGCATTGTTTAAAAAATTGCGCTTACCGTGTGCCTTTATCGATCTGAAAAAGGCCTTTGATTCCGTGTATAGGAATGCGCTATGGGTTAAACTTTTCCGTATGGGATTGGACGGAAAAATACTAAAAATTTTCAAGGCAATGTATTCAGTAGTTAAGTCGTGTGTAAAACACTGTAATTCATTTTCCGATTTCTTTGATATATCTATTGGTCCACGACAAGGCCAAAATAATTCTCCAATACTTTTTTCTCTATTTTTGGAAGATTTAGAGCTATTTTTGCAACAGGGTAGTGACTGTGGTATTGATATATATGAAATATGCATCATGCTACTTCTGTTTGCGGATGATATGGTCATTTTAGGAAATTCCGTGGAAGATTTACAAAGTAGTTTGAATCGTCTGTGCGAATATTGCAAAATATGGGGATTGGAGGTAAATACCGATAAAACTAAGGTAGTTGTATTCCGTAATAGAGGTTCCGTGCGACACAACGAACGTTGGTATTATAATAATGAACCCCTTGAAATAGTCGACAATTTTAATTATCTCGGCGTGGTTTTAAACTATACGGGATCGTTCGTCCTAAATAACCAATTTGTAGTCGGAAAGGCACTAAAAGCCATGCATATATTATTAAAGAATATAAATAAGTACGATGTTCCCCCGAAAATCTCATTACAACTGTTTGATTCTTTTGTTGGCTCCATCCTTTCATATGGTTGCCCAGTATGGGGTTTATCTAAGTCCAAAGAGGTGGAACGCATCCATCTCAAATTTTGTAAGTCTATTTTGGGGGTTAAACAAAGTAGTTGTACAGCAGCAGTATATGGGGAGTTAGGACGATACCCATTATATATTAATAGATATGTTCAAATTATAAAATATTGGTTTAAGGCCAAAGATTCAAAAAATATTATACTTAATTCTCTTTATCGGGAATCAGTTCAACTGTGTCTTAATGGGTATAATTCCTGGGCTAACAAAATCA